>NC_056749.1:163669528-163742028 GCF_019279795.1 Protopterus annectens
TTTTTAGAAAAAAATTAATACTTGCATCATACAGTACTCATTGGCCTCTGTAACAGTGATCATTACAATAATACACATTTGTTGAAAAAACACAGTGCTTGCCAGTGATGACTACATGGGAGAATTCCCCATTCCTCTTAATTACACAAATATTGTCATTAAACTTACCTGTGGAAACTGTGCAGCTTTGCTCTTGTAAGCATCTGAATGCCAATGCAAACTGTATAGCATTCAGTATAACATTTTGAATTTTCAGTATGCTCCTGACCGTGCTGCATTTCGAACACGCGTTCAGTCAAGGCAGAAAAATAGTTGCAATCTGTACTGTCCAAATGTTGCAGCAAACACTCCATATACTGAGTTCTCTGAAACACCCCTGCCCCTTTTATTACCCAACTGTGTCATTTGTTTTACCCTACTTGACTGCGCTCTTATTTCTAGCCTGGATTGATTCTACTCTTTTTGTAGCACAGGAACAATACTTGCAACACTAGCTGTAAAGACAGATAAAGTAGCTCTTTGCTTGACTTTCTGTTGGGACTTATTCCGCAGGCTTGGAATGTAATCTCTCAGGAAAAGTGCTGAAAAGCTCCCTCATGAAGTCCACCTTATTTGTTGGTGTAAATTTGTCGCTTGTACAGGTGTTTGTTACATCACTGTTTTTTGTGAAGAAATAACATGTCAAATAGGACTGAATCTTTTATCATTTGAAAAGTGGGACAGATGTCACGACCAAGCAGCCAGATGGCAACTGATAATAAGGACATTTGTACTAACCTATTGGAAGAGTTGAAAGATTTGAAGTTTTATTTTGGTTAAAAAAAATCTTTGACCTTTTCAGCCGAGTGATATGTTTGGATTTGTGCACACAAAAAGGTGGCGCTGTCTTACATTATGACTCCATTAGAGCTTTTTGAGGACCATGTGATATTAGTCTCTTGAAATATGCACTGCTGAATCTGACTGTTGAAGCTGTTCCCTTTCCCTGTTTCACAGTGTTCTTTCTTTCCCAAATATTTCAGAACATTTTACTTTCTCATCATCTACTTCCGGTATTGAAATGTTCACCACGTAGCCACCACCCCTACCCCCTTCTTTGCTATCCTCCTTTTTCAAACCCCCTCTCTTAATTACTCCCTCTACAGTTCATTTTACTTATCTAATCTCTCCCTTTCCATCCGTGTTTTGGTGCACTGACATTTCAATCATCTATACATGTAGATCTAAGTTTGTCAGTGACATAAACATAGTAACAGAGATAAAGCAAGTGGAATCTGGAAAATGATAGAAGCAGATTTCATAGAAAAAATGGGAACTGTAGGAACAGTTCGTAATGGGGGGGGGATTGAGGGTTAAAAGAAGGCAGGATTTAAATGAGCTATGCAATATTTGACAATGACTGGCTAGATTAAAAGCGATACATAATGGTTGCAACTAAAATTATGTCAGCATGGTTTGTGATGTAAAATGCTTGCAGCTAAGATTGTCAGTATGGTTTGTTTTCATTTATGTAAATGTATGATAGTCTGTCATAAGTGATAAAGATATTTCTTATTTAAAGAAATGGTCAAAAAACAGTGTTTTGCCAACTGGTAAAATTACTTCACTCCGCTCTTATTGCCAGATGATTTATTGTTGGAAGAATGGGCATCTGTGCAGCAACAAGCTACGATGTCCTTTGTTAATGTCTTGTCTTCCTACTATGAATGGGTTATAGTGACTAACACTAATGACATTAAACAAATTTGTGAGGAAGTGAAAGCTTTTGATGGACAACCCCAGTATAAGTTATGTTTGGCCAAACTTTTCCATGATTTGTTATCCTTGGAAAAAACTTTAAAAACTAAAAAAACTACAGAAATTCCAAAGGGATTTGACAGATTATGACCAGGGTAAACCATTTGAACCTAGAAAATTGGTCAAATTTATTTGGTGGGCAGCCTGGTGTAGGGAAGCTTAGGAAGAAGTGATCTAGATCTAGCTTGAAAAGATCCAAGACATTTTATAGTAGCAAGTCAGGGGAGGAGTCGTCTGCTATGGAAATTGAACAGGTACTCAGTCAGTGTTCGCCAGTACATAAATCTAGAAGTTTGGATGACCCTTTAGGATTAAACAACGCAGGGGTGGTAGAAAACATAGAAAGAGTGAAAAATGTGTAAACAGTGTTACAGGTCCTTATTCCTCAATAACTGAAGTTTTTAATGTAAACAACATTTCTTCTGTTATCCTGACGAATGTGGAATTACAATTTCTGAATAAAGGACCATCATATGTTCCTGGCTTTTTTGTGAATGAAGATGCTCTAGTCAATGATGTATTGGCATTTTGCCATCTGCTAAATTTAAAACTATTTTTTGGTGGACAAGATAAAAGTCTGATAAACATGGATTTTCGGTTTCGTAAATCCAATTTTCAACCTCCAGTGGATAAATTTGTTTCTGTATTTCAGGAATCTTGTCTTAATGATTTGCATTTCAAACATAGCGATTCTCGTATGTTAGGCCATAATTTATCTGAGCAGGAACAACAGGCATTAAATTTGAAAAATAACTCTAATATTATTACTTCAGCTGACAAAGAAGGAGCGGTGGTGGTCATGGACATGCAGTATTATTTGAATGAGGCTTATAGACAGTTACATGATTCCGGATACTATATGTCAATGCTACTTGATCATACCATGCAGCTCAATAGTGAAATAGATTTCTTTTTAGAACCAGCTGTGGAGCAGGGAGTTATTGATGAGGGAACGAAACAACTGGTGGCGGAGGATCCTCAGAGGCAGATTTTTTATCTGCTACCTAAAATTCATAAATGTTTGTAGAAACCACCAGGAAGACTGAACCCCTCTCAATATTTCATACACAGTACTTGCAGCCTCTATTAAAGATGGTCCATGCCAGACTTAAAGACGCAACCCAATTTCTCCAGATTTTGTCTTATTCACAGTTGGAGCCGGGTTGGATGATGTGCACATTAGATGTTATCACTCTTTATACTAATATCCTCCACTGGGCTGGATTGGAGGCTTTAAAATATTGGCTTGATAAGGCGGACATCAATCCACCCGGCTTCAACAATTTGTTAATTTTTGTGGCTGAACATATACTAACTAAGAATGTGTTTTAATTTCAGACAGACTGCTTTTGGCAAACACAAGGAACTGCAATGGGGGCTTCTTTTGCCCCCATTTATGTAGACCTTTTTATGGGATACCTAGAAGAATTTCTTATCTATGACCCATCACATAATATCTATTTAGGGGAGATGGATATTTGGCGTAGGTACCTTGACGATTGTTTGTTGATTTGACGGGGTGATATATATTTACTAGTTTGTCCAATATCTAAATTAGAATAAATGGGGGATGGAGTTCACACTTAATATGCATGATCAAGAGATCCATTTTTTGGATGTTCGAATAACACTTAACTCTGATCATATGTTATCTACTCAAGTGTTCCGTAAATAGCTCCAATTTAATAGTTTACTGGAGGCTACTAGTCTACATCCCCATCATATCATCAGAAATGTACCCAAATCCCAATTTTTGAGAGTGAGGAGGATTTGTTCAGATCATACCTAGGAATACCATCGACAGGACCTCATAAAAAGGTTCTGCAACCATGGATATAAGTCAGGGTATCTAAAAAGCAATGGTGTCACTGCTCAAAATATCCAAACGACAATTCTAAAACACACCAAACACTTTATTGCAAAGCTTTCAGGTCTACACCCTTCATCAGTACAAGTCAATTAAATGCATTCAGTATTTAAATAGGAGATAAAAATAAACCGCATGCTTCAGCCAACCTATCATGCTAATTGACAATCAAAACTTTTCTAATAAATACATTGTTTTCCAAAAATATTTAAAATAAATATTACATACTTATATTCTCTTCTAAACATTTGCATACATAGAATTATGCATATAAAATATAAAATATTTAAATATAAACACATATATACACATAAATATACACTCTCATTTACACACACTCTCCCTCATGCGCACAAACATTACAAGATGTCGAAACTTTAGAAACAAAGACCTCTTTAGTTATGGGATGTTTAAAAATATTATCACCCTCATAAAGGTCATTGCAGCAGGAGCAATTATAGCATTTTCTTGTTCCTACTGTATGCTCAACTTCAGATTTTATTCTAAAATCCTTATAACAAAACTTTTGTTTCAATGTTTCTGAATTTCTGTAGGCATAACTTGGTTTATCCCCCACAATGGCCCTTATTTCTGGCATATTTATATATTTGTGTGTATGTATATATGGGTATGTATCACTTCACCTAAAACTCATTTCAGCTAAACTCATTTCACCAAGACCAAATCACCTAAAACTCATTTCACTGACAAGTAGTACAATAAGGCAAGTCAAAGGTATATGTCATTTTTCCCTCTGTAGTGCGATCCTGATGTTAGTATATATAATTAGAGGGGTGCAGCCCCCCACATAGGGGTGTGTGGGGGGGGGTGAAGCCCCCTACTTTGGTTTTATGGTGTCTGGTTTTGTTTTGCATTTGGTAAAAGCCAACTAGTTGGGGGGCTATGCCCCCACACCCCCCCAATGAGGATGTCTGTGCCCCCCACACCCCTTTAATATATATACTAACACCTAGAGTGCACTACAGTGGGGAAAAGGACATATACCACTGACTTGCTTTAGAGTACTACTTGTCAGTGAAATGAGTTTTAGGTGAAATGAACTTCAGGTGATTTGTTCTTGGTGAAATGAGTTTTAGGTGAAGTGAGTTTTAGGTGAAGTGATATGTACCTATATATATATATATATATATATATATATATATATATATATATATATATATATATATATATATACACACACAGACACATTTGTATATATTAAATATATCACAAAGACACACATTCCCTCTAATTTCCAGTGACTAAAGACATTTTTATCACCTTTCTTTCATGCTGTAAGTCGAGAGCATACATTTTTTTATTATTGTTGTATAGCGCATGAAGTTAATTTAAACATTTAAATATATCACTCCCCTGATTTTTCACAATATTTGTTTAGAAGAGCAAATGACAGCAGCAAATTCTAAAACAGAGTTGCTAATGCAACAGGCATCTCGAATTACTGTACCAATGAACCACACTCTGCTTAGGAAATGTATGAAAAGCTACAGAAATACGTATCTTAACACAAACACCTGTATCTCCGATCCTAAAAAAGGGAGGAATATTAATTTTATTTTTGTGAAAAAATATACTTTGTACGTGTAACAGATGGCATGAATGTAAGATTTGGTACTGTGCTATGAATTTCATATCAAGTAAGTCATCTGGTCAAAACCAAATGGGATTTTAAGTGGCAATTTTTCCAGGATGTCTGCAGACAGCTCTGCTATGCAGAATAAATTTCAGCAGATATTTTGTAACCCAGTCCATGCAAACTAATTGTAAATTCTTCCCTCATGGAGTTGCAATAATTAATTTTTATGGAGCCAAATGCTTTTTGTTGACTCTCTGCTCTGCTTCTTCTGGTGTATTCCGAATATATTCAATTAATAAATAAATCTTCCAAGTGGTGAGCTCAGTAAAGCTTTAACACAATTCAATAAGGGAAAAATCCTTTGCTAATAAGTTCTGCGTACAGCTGTTCTACAGAAGTGCTGGTAGGAATGAGGCTTGAAGTTTCAGTATAACTGATATTGTTACTATTAGAAATATTTAAAAAAATGATGATATAGTTGGTTGCTGTATTAGCACAGAATCAAATATGCCTTGATAAACTAAAAACCAGAACATCGAGGCAGTTTCTAATAATACAGTTCTTTCTTAGAGGTAAAATTGTTCTTATACCATGACCCCCCCCCCAAAACGTGCACGCTGATTGGCCAGCGTGCACATTGTAAATCGAGTTATACTAATGGAAAAAGGTCCGGTCGCCCGGACTTTTTCCATTAGTATAACTCTACTTTTAAAACACTGTCTCGCTATGTTAAATGGGTTTAACATAGCGAGACAAATTTAAAATAAGCAACGGAGATCTTCGTTGCTTATTTTAAAGCTGTCTCGCTATGCTAAACCCATTTAACATAGCGAGACAGGTTTTAAAAAAAAAAGCAACAGAGAAAGCAAGATCTCCGTTCCTTTTTTTACTGTTTCGCTATGTTAAATGGGTTTAACATAGCGAGACAGTTTTAAAATAAGCAACGGAAATAGTGAAAACAGTAAAAAAAAGCAACAGAGATCTTGCTTTCTCCATTGCTTTTGCCCACAGCTCTGATGTACTGCGCAGGCGCGCAGTACATCAGAACTGCCGCGGATGCCAGACATCTGCGGAAGGGCAGTAAACAGACATTATACTATGCCATTATTTAAGAAAAGTAATAGTTTATTTTCTTAAATAATGTCATGGTATAATAGCAATAACCCACTTCTGGGTGTGGGTAATGCTGTATTTACCCACGGATGGCTTTGTTTGGTCCCTTGGGATTCGCCCTCGGGACCAAACCACGCCAACCGTGGGTAAATCCAGCATTACCCACACCCAGGCGTGGGTTATTGCTATAGTATTAAATGTTGCTGAAGCAGTTTTAAGTTCATCTTGCATTCAGGTGCACTAAACTCATTTCATTCATGTTTCACACAGCTGATTGAGTGATATCATTCTAGCTGCACAATGTTATTTATGTGAATGGCATGCGTGCATTGTTACTGTATTTACTGATGGATATACGGATATCAGCATGAGTAGTGAGTCAAGCACATATTTTATTGAAATTTGATAGAGACAGAATCCAATCGAAAAATCAGATTTATATTCTTCTAAATCTTCAGACGTTCAAGTCGGTTGATTTATGCAGCATAGCTGTTTTTTAATTTGTTTTTGTTTTAAGATTTTACAGTTTTGCAGATTATAACTTGTTTGTAGTGGGTGTAAATTAATGGAGAATGAAAACGAGTAAGGTGTTTGCCAAAAATACATGTATGTGATTCATAATATTCAGTTACACAACAGAATACAATACTTTAGGAATCTTTTTCAACATCTTTTTATGTATCATATGTAGTAGTGCATGAAGAAATAAGAACAATCTTTGTAACCATCTTATCCATTTTAAATGAAGGTTTATATACACAAGCAACACTAAGTGGGAAATAAAAGAAGCATTTTCATTTGTGCAATGATTGGTACTTTTTCTAAAATTTATTGCATCAAATTCTGTTTTCCAGCATACACAGTTCTCAAACCTGGCTAAAAAAAAAACATTGCTCACAAGTTTGTATTTTTCCTTTGACTCCTTTTATTATACAAGCAGTGCGAATCCTGCTAGTCTCTTGATGGAACAAAATCTTATGTTCATCTTTTGTTTTTAGGAACACCTTCCAAGTTGCCTTCTACCTTCATATATAGCTCCCTGGAGATTCTTCTGTGGAATAATCTCTCTACACAGTTGTCAGGAATCTGATCTTTTCCAGAAGTTAGAGGCTACAGTATATAGCCAGTGGCAACTGTTCCTAATTGGTTAGTAAGGAAATGTCCATTGCCTCCCTGCTCTGGATTTCCATTTCATGACCCAGTCTCTGTTAAAGGCAACTCCACAATCCTCAGGATGTTTTAAAAGCTCATCAGTCATTTGTGACATGTACTGTCACCAGCACAGAACCAACAGTTCTAGCACTGTCAGATGGGACACAAGTCCAGGACAGCTGCTTGCATTTAAGTGAAAATGGTAGAACAAGCTTTTAGACAACTAAGGTAAGGCCAGAAAGATGCTGGATCTTGAAATTATGAAGAGGGAGGGTTAAGCCCTTCAGGTTAATTTTTAAGTTGCTGTCTGACAGTAGAGCTGTTATGAATAGGTATAGTCAGTGATCAACACAAACTCCTCCCCCACTGATTAGTAATTAAGGTTATTGGCCTATTTTATGTCCAGACATCCTCTCTCTCATTGTTGCTGAGTTTTTTTAAACATATATATATATATATATATATATATATATATATATATATATATATATATATATACACACATTTTTTTTTTTACTCCTACTTTGTTGATAAGGTTAGTGGCCTCCTCTTAGGGGAGAGCTGAGGAGCTATTTATACTGCTAGGGGAAATTTGGGCAGGGCTTCAGGGAACTTACTCTACACTTTCAATGGGCGCCTTGGGATCTTTTACATCCCCCTGAGCTACTGCCATCTCAAGCAGATGGTTTTACATGTCACCAGAAGGATGCCATACTCAGGAGTGTAACATTCCCCTTGTACTGCACTGCAGTGTCAGCAGTTCATCAACCTAGTGTTGGAATAGAAGTTGCAGCTTTCTGTACTAAACACACGTGTGGTACCTGTTGCACCACAGTCTTGTTTATCATAGGTGATGCTCATCACCATCTATAGTTTGAAATACGGCCGTGCTTGTACCTACCCCAGAGGCATCTGTGTTCACTGAAAATGACTTGCAAATGTCTGGAGCTGCTGCTACTACTACTAGTACTACTGCTGCTGCTACTGTTACTCATTCTGCTACTGTTGATTCTGCTGCTTCTACTACTAGTACTACTGCTGCTGCTACTGTTACTCATTCTGCTACTGTTGATTCTGCTGCTTCTACTACTGCTACTCTTACTGGTTCTGCTACTACTACTGTTACTGATTCTACTACTACTACTATTACTAGTACTGTTACTACTTTTACTGATTCTGGTACTACTAGTACTGTTACTGATAACTACCAGCACTACTTTTACTATTACTGATTCTGCTATTACTCCTACTATTACCGTTACTGACTTCGCTACTACTACTATTACTGCTCTACTACTGTTACTGATTCTTATACTACTATTACTGCTCTACTACTGTTACTGATTCTTATACTACTGTTACTGATTCTTATACTACTGTTACTGATTCTTTAACTATTGCTAGTACCATTACTGCTTCTGCTATTACTGATTCTCCTGATACTATTACTATTACTGATTTGGCTGTTACTGCTGTTACTAGTACTGTTTCTGATTCTACTACTGCTGCCACTAATACTGTTACTGATTCTTCTACTAGTTTTGCTAGTACTGTTAGTGATTCTGCTACTACTGGCACTACCACCACTAGTAGTATTACTACTAGTGCTACTGATTCTGTTACTACTACTGCTGTAACTGATTCTACTATTAGTACTGTTACTGATTTTTTACTGCTGCTACTACTGGTACTGACTCTGCTGTTGGTAGTGCTGTTACAACTGCTACTGATTCTTCTACTATTACTGATAATACTTCTACAATTATCACTTCTGAACACAGAATTTAATTTAGTTGTCTAAAGTCTTGTTCTACTTCACGTGTTCACTTAACCTCCAAGTGAGCCTTACCTTTGGTCAAGTCTCTTGAGGGCAAATGGTATCAAAATTAGGACTACATTTATGATAAGGCCCAGCTAGACCTAAAATAACCTTGATATGCTTTTTAGAAGAAAGCATGAGCCAGTTTTGTACTGCTTAAATTTTCTTGCCCTATGGTTTCACTGACCCTTATCCTATAATATAACCCAACTAATACCTAACATACAAGTTACCCAAGATTAACACAGGGAGTCTGAACTGGCTTAAAATTTATGGAGATGGCTTTCCCAATGATGGTGTTAGTTCATCCAAACATGCTGTGGCATAGCTGATATGGAGTCTAAACTTTTGTCCACTAGCCTCTGGCATGTTGAAAGTGCTCTTTGGAGACCAAAATGAATGGCTGTAATGAGTTCATCTGGTGTCGAAAATGGCATTTTCTTTTAGCTGCTGGCATGAGTGGAATTTGCCAATAGACTTTGTCAAGGTCCACAGTGGACAGAAACTTAGCCTTACCCCGTTTTGTAGTCAAGGTGAACACACTATAGAAATGAGAGAACTTTACATTCAAATATGTTTGATATTTTCACATTGTTTTCAAACCTTACAGACTCGTCCACTTTTGGGGTCAGTAAAATGGAGCTACTGTATTCACTTTGGGATTCTTTTATGACTATAAATTTTCTATACCACCCTATATTTTGCACAGTAGTAGCGGTCACTGCCACTAGTACACTGAGTTTAGAGTAGCATAATTGTTCACTTAGTGACACATGCAGATAAATTGTCTGTTCACTCTTTTTTTCTGTGAATACAAAGGGGGTTTCTCCAATTTATCTATTCTCTCAGCAAAATGTGAGTTAGCAGCAAATCAGTCTATGCACTTAATGACTAGACATTGCAAAATGAAAAGATTTTTTTTTCAAAAATGATCCATTTTAGGACAGTTTACTTCCTGTCCTTGATGCTAGCAACAATTTAAGGTGAAGTGTGGAAAAGCTGTGTTTGTGCAAGTAAGATTTTTTCTATGCATCAGTAATACTGGACCTGGGTGTATCTGCGGCTGTGGACTGAGAGCTTCACTGTACGTTTGCAGGCTGATTGCAGATTCCTTGTTTTAGCAGTTTAAATAGTTGAGGGCCCCATTAATAAAATGGCTTTTTGTTTAACAGAGAGCAATTTGACTGTCTTGTGAGTAAGGAAATATATTCATACTTTACAAAAGGGTGATGAACAGCAGATTTTGTTATTGAGTGCGTAGTTTTGTTTGTTTATTCCGTATTCAAGTTGGAGGAGTAGATTTCTTGGATCTGTGTTGGGTAAGTCAGCAGCACTTCTAGTGAGTGCTGAATTATGGACAGGGAAGGAGCAAAACTAGTTTCACAATACCTCATTTGTAAGTTGTGTGTAGGGAGACGAGTACTCCCCCCACATCCCCATGTGGGGGACACTCCATACACCCCAAACTTAAGTATACCAAGTTGTACAACACTGGAGGGAAAAGAAAACTCCGCTGCCAGCGGAAATTGATTCTCTCCTTTGTTTGTGCATCACTCAAGGTTTGTGATCTTTTTTTTAAATGACAGGAACCCAAATTCCTTTACCAATAGCTGATCAGGCTTTGAAGGATAGAAAGTAAGCTATATTTCAAGTCCAGAAAAGTAAGTGATTTTGTTCATTGTTCTTGCGGATGTATAGCTTGAAGGTTTGACTCATCGAACCATATGCTAAAACATTTAAGGGAGTTTTTTATTTGGTTCCTTGTAGAAGGCCATATATTTTCAAGGAAGGTAGGGATTTGGAGAGTTTCTGCATTGAGACAAATGTGGCATTGTTTTTGAAGAATTTAGGAGACATCTGTTGCTGAGAATCCAAATGGATTGTGTTTTAAGGTCATGTTGTAGTTTTTCTGTAATGAGGTGAAGACTGTCCTGATCTACATATGAACATGTCTGCATACAGAATAAGAGGTAGTTTGGAAGTTCATTCTAAGTCTCCTAAAGAATATGGAGAAAAAGGTGGGAATGGAGCCTCAAGTACTCCTTTTACTGATGAGGCAGGTGGGGATAATAACTATCCTAGTTTTACTCCTAAAAGTCAGTTTGTAAGAAGGTCTTGAAACCAAGAGACTGACTGCTATTTGCAGCATATGGTTACACAGCCATATTGAAATCTATCAAAACCATCTCAGTTAATCATCTTTATCTGTTTTAATAAGTATCTCCGCTGTTAATGACCAGAGTGCAGTCCTAGTGCTAGAACCAGTCTAGGAGCCATGTTGCTACAAGGAGAAATGTCTGTACTGGTTGTTGGAGGAGGAAAGTTGGATGCAAGTTTTTCAGTTATTTTCCAAAAGGTGAAAAGTCAGGTGTATTTGGTTTGTGTTAATGATATAATGTATACACGCATACACATGTATGTATGTGTGTGTGTGCATGTATACACGCACATATATATATATATATATATATATATATATATATATAGGTGTGCGTATATATATATATATATATATATATATAGGTATAGGTATATAATATATATATATATATATATATATATAGGTATATAATATATATATATATATATATATATATATATATATATATATAAGAGCAAGCGCAGACATTCATGTCTCTTAGTTGACCCACTGGGAGTAAGAGAGAGCAAGCGCAGACATTCATCTCCCTTAGTTGACCTACTGGAAGTTAGAAGACTAGTGTATATGGAAGGAAGGTGTGACGTTTGGAAAGAGATTAGAACTTTTGGTGTATTACCAAATTCTTTGAGGAAACGTGGGTGTGAATTGGCTTAGGATGTCTGAAAATAAATCTGAAGGTACAGTGCTTTGAGGAGATTTATGGCCTGTAAAGTTAACATCTTCCCAGAAGTTTCTGTTCGGGTAGACCTAAACGTTATCTAAATTTAAAATGGAGTTTTTTATGATTAAATATTGCTTATGTAATGAGGTTCACAAAGTCGTAAATCTGTAATGGGTAATTGTGCCATTTTCTCAAGTTAAGTAGACCTTCTAGTTATTTTGTAGGGTTTGTAAAGTCCTGAGATTTTGGGAGCTAATTTGGTTTTGAACTGTAAGAGGATAGGATATAAGGGTTTCTGGTGCAAAGTTGGGGTTTTCATCATATAGGATAAGTATAACTGTTTTTTTGTGGACTGTAATATGAAAGTGCTTATTTTTATGTAGCTGTTTTGTTCATAGATAAGTACTAGGCTAGCAGTCCTTGCAGGATATTAAGCTTTGCCAATTTCCCCAATTTAAGAATTAAACCTTGCATCTTGCGTCTGTGATGTAAACATGTTAACCATTATGCCAGTCCCTATAATTAAATTTTGCACTAATTAAACACTCCTTTTCATAGGCAAGTACTAGATTAGCTGCCGTCTTGGGCCATTTTTAAGCCTAGTCTTTGACCCTTTCATATGTGGAATTGAACCTTGTACTTTGTGTCTATGCAGTAAACATTTCAGCCATTATACTAACCCGTAACACTTGTGGTGGTATTACTTAATGAGTGTAATATGTCAAAGAGCACTGTTGGAAGATGCAAGGATAACTGGGAGATATTGGAGAGGTTGTTTACGATGAGCAGTCCAAGAAAGGAATGCCATTCTTTTTTAACGTTAGAGCAGGTGGGGTCCTGAATGACTGCCAAGTCCAAGCTCACTGAGGAAATCTGCAAGATCTTTAGAAGATGAAGCTTGTAATTTTTAGCAGGAGTGTCCCACAGTAATTAGGTTCTTGAACTCTGAGGCATTGATAACCATATTGTCAGCGGTCTGCACTTGAGCAGGAATTTAGGCTGGGGGAGGCTGATAAGCTACCGCAAGTTTATTTCATAACTGGAAGGAATCTTTTTTAATAGTAACCCATGACTGGGTATGGGTATCATGGGATTTATCCATTGTTGGTTTGGTTTGATCAAAAGAGTAAAGACTAAGTGATCAAACAAAGCCAACACTGGGCAAGTCGTCTGATATCCACACCCAATCATGGATTATTGCTCATATAAAATGGTACCAAGAAAGAAATTGCTTACCTTTTCTTAAATAATTTCATTGAATGACAGCAGGTTTGTTTTACTGCCTCCCCACTCCATAGTTATGTATTACATGTACACATGGCGTACATCTTAATGCCTGCACAGTACATCAGTGCCGAGCACAGAAGAGGGTAGACATAGATAACAGCATCTCCATAGTGATTTACATCTCTCTCTCTCTGTCTCTCATGTTTTGTTTTCATTAATATCTTCCATTTGGTTCCTTTATTCAGTAATTCTAGACAAAACCAAAAATAATAGAACAAATAACACAATCAGGGATATTTTTTGAGGGTTAGTATAAGTAACTTAGTACAACTACAAGTTTTAAAATAAACATGCATTCTATCAACAATAAGAGGTAAGATAATCTGCCTGGTATTAATGACTTTCAGAAATCCTCAGTGATTTACTTGAAAGTCAAATTTTGAGGGGGACAGGGCAAAAATATAAGGACAATCACACATTCTGCAAAATTCTAGATGGTTGACAGGTATGGTTACCAGCAGTAACATGATCAGTGATCATCTTCCACAAGCTTTTCATGATCAATACATAATCAATACTATGACAAAGTAAGAAAAGGAGGAATGATTAAGGTATGTCAGGCTTTAACTGACCAGAGCAGTCTAAATTGTAAGCACTTTTGAAAAAGATGCAAGAGCAGTAAAGGAGGAAAGAAAAGACACTTCAATAATTTCTGGATAAATCTGTCCTAAGAAATTGAATGAGTGGCCAAGTTCCATGTAGTTCTCTCTGACCAGCTAAGAGATTAGATTGAGGAAGCATCTGAGGCTGAACTGAAAGCAAAACATTTGGAACTCATCCAGTGTGCTAGTCATGTGCAGAAACATTCTTTTACAAGTGGCAGTTATGCAGAAGACGTAGCTTCCAGGGCAGCAATGTGATGGAGGCCTAACTGAGTCTACAACCCCTGCTACAGGATGTTAAAGTGCAGTTCCTAAAGGACCCCTTAGATAAGCAGCTGCTCTTTGTGAAAGGTACTGATGCATTTGTTAAAAAAAAAAAAAAAAAAAAAATAGGAAGAGAAAAGTCATACAGAGGGAAAAAACATTTTCTTTACTCGTCGCAGTAGGACAGGAATTACCCATCACTCCCAAGTTCCTACTATAAAGGTGGCAAGGTAAAGGTAAGACAGAGAAAGGGGAAAAAGAGCAAATTCAAATAAAAATGATTGGCATCAACAAAGTCTGAGGCTCAGCAGACCGTCTTCTCACTGGGAGCAGCCCTAACTACATGGGTATCCTCTTGCCAAATCCCAGCCCCGGACTGCTTTCTCACCATACCCCTACTGCCAACCAGGACAGAGAGGAGATTGTCAGAAGGACATCACTGATTGTTTTTTTTTTTTTTTATTTTCATGACATTCTTAAACTATTTTAACACAGTTGGGACATACCACCTTCTGCACCATTGTATTCAATGATTACAATGCGGTGATGCTTGTTTCTCCCTATCATTCAAATTATGGCTTTCCTGTTTCTTCATAAAATTCTTAAAGTAATATTTTTCTATGTCAAGAATAGCTGAAATTTTTGTGTTATCAGTGGAGAGTCAGAATAGTGATGTAGCCACAGACAATCAATGCACTACCGTGCATGTGTCGGATCATGTATACTATATTCTGTGGCTGCATTCCTGCAATAACTCATGTTGATATCACTGAGGGATTCAGCAGAGTATAAACCATAGCTTTATAAAATATGTACAAATCTTTATTAAGACACTGTCATGCTAGGGATGAAAATGCATGGTTAAATGATCACATGCTGTGATGTGTGAATCGTCCAAAAACTGTCAAAATTCTTTAACTGCCTGCATTATACAGCTGTACAGAATGGCGTTTTCAAGTTTCTGATGTATTATGCATATGGAAATGCTACCTGTCAATCGTAAAGAGCTCCGAACTTTAAATATTTCTGCAGAACTTCTTTTCAGTAGACATTGATTCCAGGGTGTTTCTTTTTACGTGTGTATATCATTTTACACATTCTAACTGAAATAAATTTTGACTGCTTTGGTGCTGTATGTATTCAGTAGATGTTCATTTGTTAAAAGAGCAGTTTAGCATTTGGAATTTAGCATTTACTGCTTTGATTTTAAACTGCTTGATTAACTGTATTGTTACTGTTTTGTTTGGTCCTATAGCCGAATTATAAAGAGTTGCAGAAACAATATGCTCAAATAAGTAATCTGAAAAACAAAAAATCTGAAGCACAAGAATAACACATGGGAATTTTTCATATATAGGTTCTTAAAATACTGTAAAATGTATACACAAAAATGGTCTTAGTTTATACACCGTTTTTATTTTGGTACTGGTTCTGTGGTTATTGCTTAATTTTAGTAAATCACTAAAAGATAACCTCATTTAGCACTTTGTGGGCTTATACAACTGAAGCAGTTATTGCTGTTTTTGGAAAAATGCTCATGTTTACTTTCTTACAGAAGAGCTATAGGCTATTTGAGTTATACTGGTTGAATGCAGGAATAACAAAGAGAGAAATAAAACCATACAATTTTATACCAAACATATGCCTCCTCTTTGGATTTAGCTAGTTGAAAAATTTATGGTCATTATTATTCCATTCACTTTAACAGAGCACTGTAAAGCTCTCTGCTATATATGAATATTTTTATTTTCAGTACTATTTTTATTATTCTGGAGACAGTGCACATATTTACTTTGTTAATGTAAGTTTTCTTTCAATTTCAAGATGTGAATAATTGGATTTCACTGTTACCCTTGAGGAGACAAGAATTCAGTCATGTGGAATAATAATATAGATGAATTTAATACCCAACGTTGGCAACAAATCCTAAAGTCTAGGAATTGTTTCACTAACATATTCCTCATCTTAAGTAAATTCACTCTAAGACCCAGAGTCTTATTATTTCAATATTATTTTGTCTGAGTAAAAGTTGAAGACAGACCCATTTATTCAACATTTCTGTGGAAAATCAAACCGGCCACACTGAGTAAGTGTAATCATTTTAAATGCTGTTTGAGACACTATCATATTGACAACATTTTATCAGTTATTTCTTTATTATCATCAAAATAAGAAAATAAAACCTTTATTCATTCATTCAAACTTCATTTCAATGTCACCAGAAATATATTAATTTATGCAGCTGTTTTCTTATATTGACTGAGACAATGAACAAAGATAAGTTTGTGATAACAGTGCTATTTATAACTATAAATGCAGTTTGGGACAAATTAAGTTGTTCCGGTCCCTCGAGTAAGGGGGTAAAGGGGTGTGGGGAGGGTATAGTGGTAGAAAGGAAAGTAAGGATTGTAGTTGGTTAGGATAGTGGGTTTGTGGTGTTGAAAGGGTTAAGGAGAGAGGGAGATGTAAAAGGAAGTGAGGTAGGAGTAGGTGGGACTTCCGACAGTACTAAGGGTTTGGGATTAAAGGAAGTAGCCACATTTGGCGTGAGTTGGTGGAGTGACAACTAGCTTACATAGGTATCGTGGATGAAGGTAGGCCTTGGATGGTGGGGAGAGAAGGGGTTAGGTGGTCTGGGTCAGTCCCCCCTTTGGTATTTTCTAGAGATTAATTTAAGGGGGGGGCTGGAGTCTGGGAATATAGTTTGAGTTTACTGGTAGGAAAGGGTGATAGAGTACTGTGTGGGTGTGTGTGCGCACGTGGATGAATGGTTGTTGGGTGGATAAAAAAAAGTGTGTGTATTATATATATATATATATATATATATATATATATATATATATATATATATATATATATATATAATGAAGTGGATGGGAGTAGTGCTAGGCTTACCTGTATGGGTTAGTTTTGTCTTTGATCCCTGTCATCCGCCGGTCTCCTGGGGATTCATCGAGCCTTGTTTCGGTGGGACCATGCAGTTCAGTGACATCTGTGGGGGGAGGCTGGGCCTGTCAGCTCAGTCGGGTAGTAGGCTGTCGGTGCCATGTGGTCGGGGTACATAAAAAAAAAAAAAAAAAGGAAGGCGTTCTTCCAGTGGTCGTGGTAGGCAAAGGGGGGTAGTGGTGGATCATCCCCTCATGCTCCCTGGTGGGTTTGTGGGCTGGTTGTGTCCTTATCTGGGGTATATGTTCTCCCGGTGGTCGTGGTAGGTGGTAGCTTTTGGGGTATAGTGGTGGATCAGCTCCTCGGGGGGGGGGGTCCATTGTGCGTTCGGCTTCACTTTCATTCGTGCTCCCTGGGGGGTTCGTGGGTGTCTGTCTTCTTCGGTTTCCCTTCAGGATGGCATCATGGTCGTCCGGGTGTCCCTCCGTCCTGCGACTTGGTGGTGGAATATCTTCTCCCTGGTGGGTTCATGGGCCGCTGTGTCCGTAGTCGCTATCCCGGTGGTTGTGGCATGCATTCGGGGGTCCATTGTGCTTCATCGGGGGTATAGTGGTGGTTTGCGGTTCGTGCTCCCTGGTGAATTCATGCATGTCAGTTAGTCTTCTTTGGTTTTGCTTTCTTCAGGATGGTGTCGCTTCCGATCGGGTGTCCCTCCATCCTGGATTTTGGTGGTGGTGAAATGGCTTCTCCATCATCCCTGGAGGTGTAGTGGGTTGCTTCTGCCATTCATTGGGCCATTAGGACCTAGCGCCAGTTCGCGCATGCGCACTGTTGATTAGCCGTTACCTATATGGAGGATCGTGCTGGGAGGGAAAGGAAGTGTTTTTAGGCTTTTGTGTGAATGGTGATGGGATTGGGTGGCTGATTGATAGGGAGATAGAGGGACTTAATTATTTTTTTCCTCCATAGATATATATGGGGAGGGATATTGATAGGGGATATGCTAGGGTAGGAAGGGGTACTAATGGTAGGAGGTGTGGCTGACAGGATGGGTGAAAGATGACGGTGGGCAGACAAAGGTAAGTTAAGGTGCGGGGGCAAGTCGATACTAGGGGTTGGGGGGGGTAGTAGGGCAGTCGGGCTTATAGAATAGTGCTAATATTATTTCTCTTTTACAGATGGCCAAATTACCAGAGCTAAGGCAGAGGTGGCAAGCAATTGTGGCCCAAGCGGAGGAGCTGTTCCAGGAGGCAGAAACATCGGAGGTGGTACAGGAGCCTGAACAGACCCCAGCTCAGAAGAGGCGATGCACGGTGGTGAGAACCTCAGCTGGGGGGGGGGGGGGGACAACAGGCATAGCTACAGGTGATAGTGGAGACACCAGTTCCCAGCACATCGCAAGACAATTTTATTATGGCAGCGTTGTTGGTGGAGCTAGGAGTTGAGGATTGTGGGGAGGGATGACGACTTGTCAGATGGGGATCTCGGGGTGGTGTGCAAGGGATAGAGGAGGCACAGAGGCAGCTAGCACAGGGTGTCAGGTACCCGGTTAGAGATGCGATGGGGGGGGGGGGTTCTGGGGACAGTTTGGGCTTGGACTCTGAGGTAGGCTCTTATTTTGAGCTGGGGACTGGTTGGCTACCCAATCTTTGGGGCAGGGGACAGGAGCAGTTATTCTGACTTAGCACATTTCGGGTCTGGTTAATGAAAAAATTTGGAAAAGGGAGTATGTGGATTTGTTTGAGCTGATCGATACGGAAGGGGCCCAATGGCTAGTGGAAGCAGAGTCCTCTAACAGTAAGGACTTGTTAGTGGCCTTAGCAGCATTGGGAAGGCAGAGGGTAGGTAAGCTTCACCCTAGGACATGGGATAATTGGGTGGTTGGCTTTATTTTATGGCAGTGCAGCTGGAGAAGGATGGGTCCTTGGCTCTGCCGCTGCTAGGCTATTTCCTTACCATTCGTGAGGCGCAGCGGTTAAGGCCAGGTAATGCATTGCTCTGGTATGATCAGAGTTTCAGCAAACAGAAGGCTGTGGACCAGTCACTTCGTTGGGAGGTGCGTCACCCAGATCTATGGTTGGTTCCAATGATGGATAGTTACGGAGGCTTTAACAGAAGGTTGAGTGGGCCAGAAACAGCGGGTTGTGTGTTGGTCATTTAATAGTGGCTCCTGTTCATGGGTGGGGTGCAAATTTGCCCATGTTTGTTCGAGATGTGGATGGGGTCATTCGGCCACTAGCTGTGATAGGCAGGATTTGTCCTGGAACTCCAATGTTATGGGTCATGAAGGTGGATTTGGTGGGCAAGGCTTTCAGCCAGCCAGGGGGAGGGGTAATTTTCGTGGGTCCTGGGGATTTAGACTCGGGTTCTTTAGAGGCAATAGAGGGAGGGGCACTGTTCCCTGTTATGGTGGCGGTCCTCTGGAGTATGCTTCATCAATTTCTTGGCTTGGCTATTAAAGAGGAGATAATAGGAAACCCCCCTTGAAAACCCTGTATTAAGTCCACCGTGGGAAGCGGTGGGGGGGGTTGCAAGCATTTACGATCTGTTCAAAGTAGAGAGCCACTTTTTTGGTGGCTTTACTGGAGAAAAAGTAGGGCGAGGTGGTTATTGGGTCCTTTTGACAGTCTACTTTTTAGTGCTTTACAGGGTGTCGCCTTTGGGGTTGGTGTCAAAGAAGCAAGAAGGGGAATTCAGAGTGATACATGACTTGTCTTATCTGGAAGGAAATTCAGTAAATTATTTTATTGCATCAGACGAGGTTAGGGTGCATTACGCTTCCTTAGATGATGCAGTGAAAGTGATTAGGGAATTTAGGGAGCCATGGTTGGTCAAGGTCGACATTGAGTCGGCTTTTCGATTGTTGCCTATTAGGAGTGAGGATTGGCCACTATTGGGGATGCGGGTAGGAGATAAGTACTACTTTGATAAAGCTATGCCTATGGGTTGTTCAGTGGCATGTGCGACACTTGAGAAGTTCAATACAGTATTGCACTGGATTTGACAGCAGAAAGTGGGGACTCAAAAGGCAGTGCATTATTTATATGATTTTTTGTTGGTGGGTGAAGGAACGGTAGGAGCACAGGAGAGTTTGCGGGAGTTTGATTGTGTGAGGAGTTAGGGGTACTATTGGTAGACATATAAGTGAACACACACCACACATTGCTTTAAATTTTTGGTCTTGCAACACCTCAATGAGGATGAAAAAGGGGGTATTTTGGAAGTGCATTTTGATGTATTGGAATTAAAATGGCAATTGTTTATGGATGACTCTAGGTATCCAGGCATTAATGAAACCATTAGTATTGCCAGTATTCTTAAACTTGATCAAATTTCAGGTTAGTTTTTGGAGAGCCTAGTTTTTAGGAACATTTTTGGCTTGTTAATCTATGTAAACACATTTTTAAACAAAATAATGTAACATTTCGTTAAACCTTGTTTTTAAGATTTTTAAATATGTGGTGGTGAATCATGTTGTATTGGAAGCTATGGTATTGCTTTAAGGATTTTAATTGTTGCTTAATTGAATAATTTATGGGTGTATTTAATTTGGTTGGGTAAGGTTATGATTTTTGTTCTGAGGAAGTCTCTGTAGTGGAGAGGAAAGAGCTTAACTGTTTGTGGAATAAAGTTGGTGTCCTTTGAAGTGCTCACGTTCTTCTGGTTTATTCTGTACAAAAAGATGACATAGCTATGGGCACCTCTAGTGCCAATAGTTATGCCAGTATGTTAATGGCTACATGGGAAGAGGATTGTATGCTTAAGATGCATTGGTTTGAACACTTTGTCCCTTTTTATCATCGGTTTGTTGACTGTTTTTTGTATGGACAGGGGATGCAGATGAATTATGAGTTCATGATTTTCTGAACACCTCTATATTGTTTCTAAAGTTTTCAGTGATGTATTCTGAAATAAGAATTGATTACTTGGATATTTCTGTTTGTAGACTGGCTAATGGTGCTGTTAGCACTGGTATATATAGGAAACTTGTTATAAGAACACTTTGCTATATAGATGTAGCATGCACCTTCAGATATGTTTTTAGGAACATAATAAAGGGTCAAGGGATGAGAGCCTCTAAGCTCAATGCATCCTAGGAGGGATTCTTATCTGAAGGTTCATCACAAGAAGGTATAATGGTACAGAAGTAGGTGATATTTTAAATGCAATTCCATCCCTGAGAAACAATGTAGTGAGACATTATTTTTCTGAACAGACTATCAACTCACAACAGGTGGACCAGTTTTGACTTGCATAGGATGATATATGTTCCCATATTTTTTACCAGTGATGGGAGTGGGAGGATGGCATAATGGTTAAGGTGTGTTTACCTTACAGACACAAGGTGCAGGGTTTGATTCTCACATGGGGCAATTGGCTGGGCTTAAAATGACCCACAAGGGCAGTTAGCCTAGTACTAACCTATGAACCTATAAAACAATATTAAGGGTAATTAATAAACATTGGAGCATCCCGACTGCTGACCCCAAGATAAGAATAGTAGGTGATGCACCTCACTTTAGTTATAAAAATAAATGTCAAGACTCTTGTATTATCCTAGGACATCCCCTGGAAATGAATAGAGTAGTGCCAATTTAAAAAGACCTTGTGGGAAATGTAATTATTGTGACCACATTGACAGTTCCTAGTCATGGTTGTTGTGAGACCTAGTTTGCGAGGGCGGGATGTGAACAATTTTCCTAAAACTATAGAAGTAAGGTGGATCATCATATTAAGAGCTGATCAAGGTAAGGGTCTTAATGAAAAAGTCCCCTTAAAGCCAATTTTGACAGGGCATAGTTTGAGGACTTGATGCTCTGGGGCTTGCCTGTATAAATACTTCCACTGTTTTTATACATATATATTTTTTATACTTTTGTTTATATGTCTAGTTGAACATTGATTTTTATACATTTTTTAAATATTTTTTTTAATTGAAACACTATATGCTGATGGTGCTGCCTTCTGATTGGCTATGATCTTTTTGCTATGGTTATCAATAGTAATGGGGGGTAGAGCTTTTATGATATGATGAAGCTGTGGTGAAACAGCTTGCCTGTTTTTTTTCTATTAAATTATGTTTTACGATTACTTGGTCTGTGTTTTATTTCACTGCTACTTTTTTTGTATTAGTTTTATTTATCAACTGAATTTTTATTCCCATGAGAGTAATTGGTTGACGTTTTCTTTGCTTTACTTCATCATAGATCAGTACCTTTCTGTTTTCACACCAAACTTTTGCTGCAAGACATTTCCCACCCTGTTCATAAAAGTACTTGGTACAACGTTGGTCTATTAGTCAGAAGTATCACTCCAGTCCGAACATCAGTATGCTCTCCATAATGTTGCCCTTCAGACACTATGTGATAACTGTCACAAAGAACTATGTGGAGAATTGCATTGTAGGACACTCTGTTGGTGATGGACTTTTCAGGCAGCTTCCTCAACACTATCATCGTAACTTTGGTCTGTTGACTAGTTTTGCACACGTCTTAGCACTCCTTGTAAAAATTCCCATCTAGCTAATGCACACACTGTCAGAAGGGCTTTGCTGAAACCCAGGTAAACCATTTCCACTGTTTACCATTCATGTGCCTCTCCACTACTGGGGTCTAAAGACTGGATTAATTTGGACTAGGAAGAACATTGCTTTCCTAATGTAAGACCATTTACATTGAGGGATTCCCCCTATTACTGCAGATGTTTCTTTGACTTTTTCTGCAATGGAAATCACACAAAGTAGATTGCCTCCTCCTTAGAACCAACTGTGCAAGGGCTCAGTGGCTGTTGTCATCCAACCCTGTTATGCCACTCCAGTCTCTAAGGAAGAAATGTATAGGTTACTCACTAGTACAAATATGCTTTTATCACCTCTTCAAGTAATCAGAGAGGCATGTAATAAGATCCTTAAGCCTTTTCTGTCTGAAATATTATGAGTTTTCATTTATACCGGTAAGTCATTTTAAGTGAAACCCAGAACACTGAACCTTTTTAATAAAATGGGTAATCTCCGGCAATTGTTTTCACCTCCATGACTGTGCAACCCTAGAGATTTTGTATCTGTTTAAGGTTAACTTTGCTTATGGCAAAGTCATCTGTATAGTGGTTGTAGGGTGGGTTCCTCATCACAGGAAAAAATGAGTGTAAGATTACTTATTTGCTTGAATAGGTACAATTGTCCATTTTTAAATTTAAGAGTTTTCAGGAATGAGTAATTAGTCCTGTGAACATCTTCCTTACTTCCTCTAGATCATTTCCCGTCTCGCCCTTTCCGCATCCATCCCCTTCCTCCCTACCCAAATGAGGTCCTTACCTTTGACTGCCCAGGCTGCCTGTTTTCTCTTCTTACACATTTTTCTTCTCCTGATAGACTATCATTCCATGCTTCACTTCTTCACTTCTTCCTTATTTTATTGTATTCCTACCATTAGCTCATTTGTTTATCCTCTCCTTGGTATTTGACATTGTGCTTCTTCGCATATTGAAGTATATTCCTCAGTCATATCAAATATCTATATTTGTCGCTGTTTATATTTCTGCTACAGGGATCATGAACATCGGTGTGGCCTGTCCACTGTTGCACATGGCTCCCTTACCTCCATCATTTTTGTCTTCTCTGATCTGTAAAGATCACATCAGAAATATTTTTTTCTTTCCGTAGGTCCTCTTATTGAAGACTACTAAGGCGTCCACCATTTTCCTTGTCTCACTTAATGAAGTTGTGGAAACATCCCGATATACCTTTATGGCATTACATTCTCTCATAATCAAACTGTCTCTTGCTTCATTTTAACTCTGCTCCTGTACCTTTGTTTTTTGTAATTACCCGGTATTTTGCAGAATGTTAAATGCAGCTAATCACAGCACATCTCCTACCTTAACTTCCAGCCTTAGGAACATTTCATTTTCCTTTTCTGTCGCACAGTGCACTGCAATCCCCTACTCCCAGCATATTTCCTACCTTAACTTCCAGCCTTAAGAACATTTCATTTTCCTTTTCTGTCGCACAGTGCACTGCAATCCCCTTTTGAACATGCTGACATTGCTTTACCTTCTTTGTTCACTTTGTCCTTTTAATATATCCCACATCAAATGTACTGTTTCACATTTTACATTTTCAGTGTAGCCTATACATGTGCAATAACAATGCCTCTTTGGGGAAGGATGGCATTGCATCTGGAATATTTTGCTTCTAGGCTCCTGGCTTTACATGGCATCCTGCTCGACTACAGGGTTATTTCACATTGTCCTCTTACTGTATTTTGTTTTTCTTTATCAAGTTGTCAGAACTTTATCCATGAATATTTTGATCCTCTCTTCAGTTTAAAAACTCCTCAGCTTTTCCCTCCACTACCATCCCAAATCCCTGCATAGCACACCATTTTAACAACTAGTCACTGAACTGCACTATTTTCTTGTACTTGCCTGTGGCATGGGCTACCAATTGGATCACCTGTATGTAGCCCAACTACCCCCTCTGCTTTACACGTCATTCTTCTCACCCCCAAATAATTTGTCACTGCATGTGCTGTCATGCATGACCTATCCCATTGCCTTCTTGACTGCTTGTTAACTAAATATTGGTACAATCTAAACAAACACAAAGCTCTTTTCTGAAACCTTTAAATGTGTAGCTGATGTCTTATAAGAAAATCTCTGCTGATCACAGTTTTCTTTTGTTGGCACTTCCACTGTTTACACTCTTGTCTTTCAACTTAATGGAATATGTGAACAAAAATGTTTCAGCAGTTCTTTTGTGGGGTCTGGGTTTCCATTCAAAATGCAAGGGCTGCTAATAAAATCAGAATAGTCAGATTAGTATTGTGTAAGTAGAGATTATAAAAAGTAACTCAAACTGCAGTGTCTTGGCATATTCTTTCTATTTTATGTACAGCAATGTCGAAGTTAGTATATATAAGTGATTATTGTCACCAGAGCCATCATGTCACAGGGTGTAGGGGGCTTCATGACCTACAAAAATGCTCTAATAGCATTAGAAAGTGTTTTGTGAAATGTACAGCTTGCTTTGTAATTTGCGGTTTATTTATTTTTTATATTTGCAGGTATTGAAGTTTTGGGTCTCACGAGTAAGTTAGGGAGCAGTGAGGTTCTGACCATCATCTTATAATTCCCATTTCTTCTACCAGCAGTCTAATCCTGCTTACCACCTTTATCAATTACTTAACCCCATGAGACTTCCTTAGAAGGAAATGATTTTTGTTTTTCTCTTCCTGGAACCACAACCCATAACCCTTCTCTCTGTCCATACCTTAGCTTTTTTTGTTTATACTGCTTTATGATTTCTGCTGTCTTACTCATGCTCTGGAAAGTCCTGTCATCTCTCAAGGGGAATATTCTTGTCCTGTTTTCCTTAACTCTTGTATATTTCATTCTACCTGATTTTCTACTGTTGAACGGCACCCTTCAGGCTTATGATTACATGTTCCACTGTTCTCCACATCTCCAGATCACATTCTTGTCCTTATTCCTTACCGTATCATACTCTGCCCCCCCCCCCCCCCCCCAAATAAGCTGCAGACCTTATCCATCGCTTCACTTTTTTCTTGTCTCCATTGTCTTCCTTTGCCCTACCTGGTGCAGTAATCCAGTATCAGCCATCTTGGACTGTACTTCCTTTCTCAACCGCTGTACTATTTAGCAAGTGATGGCATGATAGTGTGTTTGAATCAGTACCGCGTTGCTACTAAAATGCTTTCTGTAGGCAACAAGCAATGTTTGCTACACATTAAGAAAACTAAGGCAGCTAGGTCTGTATAGTAATCAGAAATGCATAAATACAATGGCAGTACTTTGTGTTGGTGCATATCCATCTTGAATGTAGAAGATCAAGATGAGAACCATGCACTGAAAAGCAGTAGCAAAACAGCATGTGTTAGGAGCACTCAGAGCCAATGCTTATAATGGTGTACATCGTGGCCATCTTAAATGGAGGAGGTGCAGACAGTAGCACACCTATCACCAGCTGACAAACCAGTTTGTAGATTATTTCAAGTAGGCAGGGGTACTGTAATAGAGCTAGCTGAACTGTCACCCAGAAGTAGAATCAAGGAGGCATACATGGTGTACTTATTATTGTAGATATAAGGGTATGCATATATTGGCCACCTTGGCTGTATGGACCTTCCAGCAGCTTGCAGGTGACATGTAAGGATTACCACTGCTGTCAGCCATGTAAATCCTAAATCTTTTCTCAACATTATTCTACATGTGAGGGGAGCATAGCTGGATCTCCAGTACAGCAGAGATGAAAACCAATGTCATGCAGCCCTTTTACAGCATTGCCCATTTCTCTGAGGACCTGAAAGACCTAGATTTTACCCATGTAGCTATTGAAACACCAACAGATCCAGAGAGCCTATGATACATTTGTAAGAATGGCTTATACACCCAAAGCTGCCAGGGAGTCTAATTCCTAACGTATTATTTATAATGCATCTGTGTGCCACCCAGACAATTCACATAATGCACGTATTTGAAAAAATCTAACCTGTATCACCATCTCCTGTGAGGGGACTAGTCACAGATCCACCTCATTGACACAGATACCAGATTGACAAAACTGTATTAACAGGTGCCTTGGATGCAGGGAGCAGGCCATGTACACTATGCCCTGTGTTGCAGGTGATGGCAGATATGCCATAGAACTCTTGTTAATTACTGCAATACACAAGTCCCAGACCATTCAAGAAATGGCTTATAATGCAGGCCATAGTGAAATGCAAACCATAGTGACAGGTATTTCAACTACTGAAGAGATTCTTCTAATGCCTAGAAACTTCAGGAGAGGCCTTTCTTTACAGACCAGTCATATGCAGCAAAATGTTGCTTCTCTATACCATGCTTCACAACATGGAGTTGTACAAACAGAGCTATAGGTGAGTAACATTTCCGGTCCATAAATATAAGTCATAGCAGCAACAGGAAGGAAGAGACGTGCAACTTAAGCAGAGGTCTGTGCAATGCTTTGACTCTCTGTCAAAGAAGGCTGCCTCTGGTCAACAACTGTGGACCATGACATGGACAGCATATAGCAAAATAATGCATGTGGTATCACCCCCAAGGCAGTGCATGGACTGGCCAAGCTGTGCAACAGACACCATCAAATCCACCCAGATTAGGGAATAGCCAAGGCACAGGCATCACCACTTGAATAGATTGTAGGGACTCTATGACAGGGAACAAGAACACTACAATGTGCAGCTGTCATTCTAGGTAAACAAAATAGCTATGCTCACTGAGAGAGATTGTGAGGAGTTGGGAATCCCACACCCCAACTGTGGAGATCATGTTACCATGATGACACTATTGCTGGTGTCCACTGCATTGGCTTGTGCTGTCAGGAATCAGTCCAGTTAGTTTCAAGAAAGGGAATTTCAGGGACCTGCCTGTGAAAACTGATGAGTGACCCTACTTGTTGATCCTAAGAAGCAGCACTGCCCATGACCAGAACAATGGCCACCACCAAGAGATGGCTGGCCATGTTCCTACAGGTGATAGAGAAGTGGTAAAATTATGGAACTTTCTGTATGCATTCTAATGAGATGTTTCAGATGTTGAGGTGGAGGTAGGTAATGCCCATGACCTGGGCAATGTCTACTACATGGGAATGGCAGACTATGTGCTCATTGGTGAGACTGATCTGATCTTAATGATTGCCTGTGCAGTTTGACTCTGAATGGCCATTACCCCACCACAATCGTATCTGGATTGTCCCACAGTCATGGACTGATTGGCATATAAAGGCAGACCAGATAGTGATTGAAATGTGCCTTAGGGATGCATCCACTGAAACATTTACCACAAGTGATCTCAGCCACAGTGTTTGCTCCATATTTCATGCTCCAGGTCGCTGTACCTAGTATGTCCTCATACTAGCCATAGAACATCTCCAAAATATTGTGAGCAACAATTGTCTGTATCCAGATCACTAACCAGCACATACTGGTTAATTTTGAGTGCTATAGCCATATCAGGGGCAATCCATAACTAATAGCAGTGCCTCATGCCTCACTTCATCACTTCCACATGGTGTGTGTGTACATCAGAGGCAGTATACAGGATATATGTTAAATGAGCTGGGGATACAGGTGGAGAATGTGTGAACTTCTCTGATGTGGGATGTCAGTTATGCTCTGGTGAGGTCATGTTTTCAGCATGTACGTCTACATAGATGTATTTAATGGTGAATATTTGTGACCCCCCCCACCGAGTGTTGCAGACCGTGCCACTGTCTCATCAGACTGAGAAACTTGCATGTTGCCATCATTATCAGACATGGGTGCCCTGCTCATAATCAGCTCTATGTTCTGCTGTGCTGGACTCTCCACCACCAGACCTTTTGAAAGCACAGAGAAATAATACATTTCTCAGCAATCTCACATATGTCTCCATTTACTGTGTGACATGTGGACTCTTACACATGAAAATACCACTGCAGAATAAGTTAACAGATGTACTTTATTATGCAAGTTATTGCATTTATGGTCTGGAGTGTCTGGGAGAACAAGTGATGGGCATTGGCCAATCACTTCAAATATACACAGATATATGCTGTAAAGTGTAAAGTAATGGACATTAATAAATTGGTGATTCTCTTATTGACATACAGGTGCTTGGCACCAGTATGATTCTCAAAGCCGAAACGTATTGTTATAAGGGACCATTCCTCTTGACCAAACCATGATACAAAAATCTCTTAGACCTCAATTAGTACTTCTGTGTTCATAGTCCACCTTCTGTGGTGGACCTGTATGTCATAATGCCCTACATCTTTCTTTACATAGATTATCACTGAAACCTTTTATTGCACCTATTGTATGGATTTATAAAGGTTACCCACAGCATTCACAGCTTGCTCAAGTCCCTGCAAATTCTAGTCCTTTACTGCTTGTCTGAAGCACTTTTGTGTAAGAGGTGCATACCATGTGTGGTTATGACTTGCAACAGGACTACATTCTTCTGGCTAATGAACTTTTCAAGGTGTTTTCCCTCTTATGGCCATGCCAATACATGTATGCCTGAGGGCAAAAGAAGTCGGTGAGTGGGTGTGTTTGCTATGCGTTGTAATGCATGTGAGCATGACTTTGAACAGCCCCATTAATGCAACTGATTGACAGCTGTAGTCAACGCTACGCATAGCCTCGCCCCTCCCTCTAGTACTGTATCATACCTCTGTGCATGGCCTTATGCCATCACACTCATAGCATTTAATCCCCTCAATTTCCTATGTTCACAGCTGTACCTAATCTCCTACATGCTGACAGTATAGTGCCATGCTGCTGTCATGGGGTACAGTTCCATATACCCTGTGCCATCTGCCACAGTCTCACTGGCATTGGGATTTTAGTTGTTGATGTATGCCAACCTGGTATAATGCCTTGATTAGCTCTGTGAATCTTCTCAGGTACAGAGACTTTACTCAAATCCCACTGTATTGTAGTTGTGTAATTGTAAGCAGTGTTGTGCAAACTGATGTCACATTACATGATAACAAATGAGTAAGCAAGGTGGTTATTCTAATGAAGTCAGATAGTGCTGATATCTGTGAATCAGTCCATATACAAAACGTACTTGTCATACATGCCTGTGTGTGTGTTTAATATGTAAATGAATGCTCATGCATACAGATTGAGAACACACTTTATGCCCTGGTATAGTACATTGCTGCATGAAATGTAAACCAAAGCCATACTTTTATGTACATTGGTCTACCACATGGCCTGTTTAGTGGAAATAGAGGATTCATTGCTGCCTCAGCAAGTGAAAAACAAACAGGATTCCCACATGCTTTTTTTTGGTCCCCCTTTCTTTTCTTGACAACCACCCCAGTGTCTTGCATCCATAGCTGGGTCTACTGGCTGCTTCAATTCATTCCTCATTAGACCATGCCTTCTAGCGTACAATACCAATGGCTGCCTCACAGGAGTTGCCAATGTCACTTCCATCCCCTCCAGGATCGTAACACCCACACCTCTGTGACACAGTGCCCCCAAGCTGCAGTCAGGGCTTTATCACTTTACACCAACAGAGTGCCTAAGACTTCTGCATGGTGTTAGAAATCGAAGGTGTTGCATGGTTATGCTGTTGAATTTATTGATGTATAAAAAGGACATGGTTTATTTGTTTTTTGTGTAACCACCTTTAAAAATTGAGCTTGGCATGATCATGTGATTGTTTTCTGTATCATATGACTCTAACAGAAGGTATTTTAAAGCTTAGAACATGATTGTTATTGTCTGAAGTTCAAATATTTTATTTGGATGAAAGCGCTTACAATAAACATTTGGTGTGTGAACTCTGGTCTATGCTTCTCCCTTGTGTGTTCTACTTATAAGTTTCTGTTTTTTGTCATTGGTTTCTGTTTTTGGACTCCTGCATGGTGTCCCAGTCAGCAGGAATTTTCTGTTCTTTCACCAAGATTTCAAGGAGTGCCTGCTAGGGTAGATTGATGGCCTTTTGAAGAAGGTGGGCGCCCAGTGCGAACTGGGCCAAGTGTTGAGTGATGTCACTAGGCTCACCTTTTCTGGGGAGCAGTGCTGTCTTCATTATGTTGACCTGAGATGTTGCCAACCCCAACCTGCCTATCAGAACATTTTTTCAAAGCATGTTTTATTTTGCAGCTGTAGATAGGCATCAGGCAGAACATGGCTGCATACAGCAGAAGCACATCCACTGATGGCAGAGTGTGTACAAATATCTCTGCCTGTACACTGTACACCTTTGATTGTAGTATATGTGTGGTATAATTTGTTATTGTATCATTCTTCTGTAGGTCCAGTTGTGGAAGACAGGCCTCTGTCACCCCAGTCTCTGCCAGCTATTGATTCCAGCAATGGATTGCCCTGGTTGAGACAAACTTGGTTTCCCTGATGAATTATTGCCTGGAGAATCCACTTTGCAATGTGGCATTTTTTGTATAAAATATTTTATTTTGTTTTTTATGAAAACTTACATTGAACATAACCTTGATAATTGACAGGTAACAAATGACCAGTGAATACATTGCTGAATAATAAAACATAAAAGTATAATAGTGAAAACTGTTTACATATATGCCAAAAGTCCATTGATAACTATATATACCAACTTCAAACTAGAATATGTTCAAAAAGGGGTTTCCAAAATTCTGTAAAGTAGGTGTGGGATATCTGAGTGTAGGTTAAATATTTGTGAGGTAGTAGATGTTTGATAGCTACCTGTTTGAAACACTCCCAGCTGAGTGATGCTCGATCCTTCCAGTGTAATGTAATATAGTATTTAAGTAACAAAACTAGTGTTATTAATATACGTGTCTGAAGTTTATTCAGGCCATCGGGGGTAATATGTAGGAGATAGCTTCCAAGATAAGGTTGATCTTTCATAGCCCATTTTTTTAAAGTTGGACTCTAAGTGAGCACCATAGCTTGTAGGTGCACTTGCAACTCCAGAAGATGTGGAGTAGATCAGCCTTATGATTATCACACTAGGGGCAGAATGGAGAGGTGGTTGGGTATATTTTACTTAGAATGATGGGAGAAAGATAGGCATTATGAAGTATCATGATCTGTGTATATTTAAGTTTTTCAAGGGGAATAAGTTTGGAGGTAAGCTGGATCGCTTGAGAGATTTAATTGTGATTGAAGGATTAATTTCCTTCCAGTAACCAGAATAAATAACTCTTTTGCAGATGGGCAATTCAGTATCATTTTACGGGTTTGAATGTCATTCGCGTTATCGGGATTGTCTATAATATATTGGCTAAGGTCTCGAATTTGCCTTAAAATGATAATATAGCTTTTAGGGAGCTTTAATTGTCTGCTCATTTCAGTGCTTGTAATGTTTTGGAAGGGAAATGTATCAGAGATGGTTAATATCTTGGAGGAGATAATTGTTTAGGTTAAACATATTATTCATTTTGAGATTGGGGGTTGAGGTGTATTGGTTGTAGGGAAAGGAATGCATAATATATGTTTAATGATTTGAAAATCTTTTGTACGATAGTTATTTTATGTTTAATGATTGGGTGTATTAAGATTTTTTTAAATTTTCATAAAGGAAAGGGAGAGCTCTGGGGTTTATGCATAATGTAGGTATAGTTGTGTAACAGTTTGACCCAGGTTGGAGACCATTGTGGTGATGGGGTGTGGTCAGCTATTAGTCTATTACAGTTTATGATATCATAGTAGAGTTTAAAGTCCAGCAGACCCAATCCTTCATAGTCTTTATGGTAGGTCAATTTATTATAAAAAGTTATGACACATCCACGATTCTGGTACCTTTTTTGTAGGGTGGATAGCACATGGGTTCAGCCTCCTAGCTATACACCTCTTGGAGTAAACTATTTTGATTGATTTGGGGGCCCAAATAAAGTTGGAAATTATGGAGTGGATAGTTTTGAAGACTTTTAGTTTGAAAATGGTATTGGAGGCATTACAAATATATAGAAATCTAGGTAGAAGATTCATTTTGATTGTGGCTATTTTAGCAAAGAATAGAAGTTGACGTTTTGTCCATCTGCTAATATCCTGTTGTATGTTTGACCAGTGTTTAATAATATTTGTATATGATTTAGTATCTTGGTGGAAGGATATTCCTAGGAAGCTGACACAGGGAGTTAATACAGAAGATATTTGCTTTATTTAGGTTTAGTTTGTAATTTGAAAAAGTTGAGAAGATGTCTAGAGTGGATAGCAGTTTCTGGAGGTCTGAGTTACGTAGAGTGTAATAAAGATTTAGATAATCAGTGAAAGCCGCTAGGGTAATTTTAGTGTTAGACATTGGGGGTACAGTGGAAAGTTTTCTGAGAAATGAGAAGGAAAAGGGGTTCAATGTCTAGATTAAACAGACAGGGGTACATAGGACAACCTTGTCTGGCACCATTCTCAATGTCATTTCGAGAAGATGGGTGTTTGTTGGTTTGTAGGTAAGTATATGTGCCTTGAAGTATAGTGTTTTGATAGCTTGTATGTTGGGTGTGTTAGAGAGAGAAGATATTGAGCAAAAAGTTTACATGGAGTCTATCAAATGCTTTTTGAGGCATCAATAGCTAAGGTGTATATTGGAGTGTATGTATGGGTGGAGATTGATCATGGTGTCCAAGGTGTAAGGGTATGATCGAAGGTTTGTCTCTGTGTATTATGAAACCAGATTGTTGAGGGCAACAAGATTTGGGATGATTAGTTTAATTCTATTTGCAAGTATTGACGCAAATATTTTCATATCAAGATTTATTAGATCTATAGGTCTATTGTTCAGGGGGGTTTTAGGTCAGAGTTTTGTTTAGGTATATATACATACAAATGTTTCAAGCATGGATATTAATGGCCTTCTAGCTTGCCAATATAACAAAACACTTGTTCCCATAATAAATGTCCAGGCTGTTCTTAAAAATATCTAAACTAGTACTTTAATGTAATTTGGTAGTTTGTTCCAAGCATCAGCTACTCTGTCAGAGTACCGATTAGTACACTTCTCATTCCTATAGAATCTTCTACACAGGTTATCTGATGATTCTCTAGTATTTTTTGATGACCCCAAACATTCCCAGAGGTAGTTGTCCCTAAATGCCCTATATACCTGAATAAGATCTCCTCTTAAATATCTGTAAGAGACACTGTACAAGTTCATATATTTTAATCTTTCATAATAACTTAGATTTTCACATCCATGGATGCCATTAGTATATTTCTGCTGTACTCTTTTCAGTTTATTCATGCTTGTTTTCCTGTAGGGTTTCCATATTGTTATTCCATATTCAAGTTTAGGTCTAATGTAACTAACAAATAATGACTTGTGTTTGATTTCCTAGACTTTATAAATCTTTTTATACAACCTATAGTTCTAGAACTATCATTAGCCAAGTGGGTGACATGATTAGAAAAAACACATAGCTGAATCTACCCCTATACCCAGGTCCTTAAATGAGTCTACAGTTTCAATCACTATGTGCTGTATTAAATATTCACCTTTCAGTTGGTCTCCCAAATCTCATGTGCTTAGTTTTTGATGTATTTATCAACATATTCTCCTGGCCCAAATGGTCGATTTAGTCATTATTTTGCAGACATGCCTTATCTGTAACACTTGTAATCAATTTACCCAATTTCAGGTCATCAGCATATAGACTGTAGAACACCTCAGATGAAAAAATAAGGTCTGAAAGATGCAATCTAAACAAGTAAGGGCTTAGGACAGAGCCCAGTGGGACACCTTGACTGCAACCAAGGATTTCACCTGTCCAGTTGGTGTGTGATACTTGACATGTCCTATTTGTAAGCCATGCAGCTATCCATTTTAACATTACATCAATACCTAGTTGCACTAATTTATTGATCAGTGTTGTGTGTATGACCCTGTTAAATGCTGAAGTTAAATCTATATAAATCATAGTACAATTTTTCATTCATAGCTGTTATATTGTTATAAAACATCAATGTTACAGGTGGTAATAGATCTAATTTCAACATATGCATGCTGATATATGGTTTCAAGTCCCAACCTATCCAGTTCTGACAATAGCTTATCCAGTATTACCTTCTCCATTATTTTTCCACAACATGAAACTACACTTAAGGGTCTATATGATTCTGGGTTTGTCCTACTCCCCTTTCCCTTAAAGACAGGTTTAATAAGTGCATGTCCCCAATCTTGAGGAATCTCCCATATTTATATGACCTAGTGAATAATAGATATAATGGTACTGTAAGTTCTTGTTGAAGTGTTCTCAGGTCATTGTTACTTATTCCGTCTCCTCCCTGCTCTTTGTTTGGATCCAGTTTGCACAGTTCTTTTTCAATATAATCTAATTTGATTCCAGTATCTGGGGTTGCCTGTATGTCACTAGGACAATTTATCACCCCTTTTGTGGAGCCAAACTGTTTTGCATAAGATTTTGTAAATATATCCATAATCTCTTGTGTCTGAGAATAAATTTTAGAAAGTGCACACAGTTTATCAATTTATGTATCTTCACTCCTTCCACATATTATGCATCTATAAACAGGTTTCCTATTATGTTCAATATCTTTATATAAATGTTCTTGATCTTGTCCAACACTATGCTTAATCTGTTTGTCCAGCTTATTTCAGTTTTCAAAGTTGTAGTTCGACCTCTCTTCCCTTTTTTTATTTTTTGACTCGTCTTAATCAGGTATCTTGTTCTTGTGGAAATATACCCCCTGATGTTGCGTGCTTAGATCCTGATGGTTAAACATTTTGACTTTTTGCACTCAATTTCTCTTTCAAAACTTTACACATTCCATCTGCAGTTTTTCCACTGAACACCTCACTCCATTTAGTTTTATATAGTAATTGTTTTGCTTCCCTATAATCTGTAAGGTATGAAAATCATTTTAGATGCATTTAGATGTATATCAGTTACACCATTGGTAGTAAAGTGATTAAATAGATGAAGAAACAGACAATTTTCGTGAGAATTCTTTGTAGAATCCGGCCGTAAGACTGTCTGGACCTGGTGATTTATTGGGTTTGAGCTTGTTGATTGTCATAATAATTTCTTGCTGGGAGATCAGTGAGGATAAAAATTTTTTGTTGGCCTGGACTGATTTTGGGAACATTAGAAGGCATCTAGGTCCTGTTTATTATGAGAGTTTCATGGGCTATAGGATTTTGTGTATATACTTTCGAAGATGCGTATGATATCTTGAGTAATGTGAGTTTATCTTGGTAAATAAGTCCTGTTCTGTTCAGGGAGGGTTTGTTTTGGTTAACAAGCCTGGCTAGGAATTTATATGGCATGAGAGCCCATTCAGAGCAATTTGCTGAAGTTTTGATTTCTTGGTATGTTAAGTTTTCAGCATTTAAATCATATAGTTTTTGCTGGAGTTATTTGAGCTTCAGTTTCTTAAAGGACAATTGGAGTTGGAATTCAAGCTTAATAATTGGTCTTTGAAGATTGGCTTCCTCCTGGAGAAGTTTTTTTTAATAATATGAAACTTTAATTATAAGTGTACCTCTAATTATGGATTTAATGGAGACCCAGTAAATATCCATAGGTAGGTGATTACAGACTAAATTGTCTAAAGCTTTGTCCAGGATGTCAAGTATTTCTTGTAGAATTTCTTTTTTCCTTAACAGGTTAGAATTAAGGGCCCAGTTATAGCCTTGGTTGCTGTTTTATTGTTATCCCAATCAGTAGTTAGGTTAATCATAGAATGATCTGATCACTATCTGGGTTTTGTGTGAAAGGAATTTTTGTGTTTAGTTAATACATTGGAAATTAGGAAGAAATCCAGTCTGGACCAAGACTTATGACACACAGTAGAAGGTATATTTATTTTTGAGGGAGTTATTGGGTTGGAAAATATGGGGGGGGTCAAATAGGTTGAAGTCATTTTTACGTCCCTCAAGTGCTGTTATGGCCTGGGTGTTGTGTTTAGATTTGGTATTAGATCTGTCAATATCAGGGTCTTGGACTGTATTCCAGCCCCCTGCTAGAATGTAGTAATGATTGGGGAAGTCAAGTAGTATTTTATAAATAGACATTATAAATTTGTGTTGATTTACACAAGGCACGTATAGATTTAATATCAGAATAGGTTTGTCTAGACAGGCTGGTTTAGTTATATAGGACCACCTTCCATTCATGTCCATATGTTTTATAATTTCCCCCTGGAAGTTAGTTTTAATGATTGCTACTCCTGAGCGGTTTAGGGATTTGCCAGATGCAGTGATATTCTTAATCCATTTTTTTCTTCTGGGAGGGATTCCATTGCTCTGGTTGCATGTGGGGTTCTTGGAGGAGGATTAAGTTAGTTTTGGATTTGAATATCAAACGTAAAAGTAGTTCTCTTTTTTTTTTCAAGTTGAATCCCTTTGCCATTCCAGGAATCAAATGACCACATACCTACTATTATATCTATGGGTCATTAAAGGATGAGTGTGCTGGGAATAGTTGGTACAGTAAATCTAAAAGGAAGGACATTGGCATATAAATCTTCCTGCATCAAACGTGTGCCTATTCACTAAACTCCTATGCCCAGAAGAGATGGGGAAATTGGATGATTAAGAGTTGTAACAAGAGTTGAAGCAGAAATGGTTAGGTGGAAATCTAATTACTAGTGCTTTGATAGCCTTTAGCCCCATATTAAAAACATATATAGTACAGGTAACAAATAGCATGTCTTCCTATTGTAACTTCTACTGCTTGTCTAGCTCTTCATAGTTTTTCAATTATGGGGGAAAGTAATGAGGGGCAGTATAGTGTAGTGTAGTACAACAGAATATCCCCCAAACTGGGTGCAAGGTGAAAGGGTTCTTAGAATTGGTTAAGGTAGTATAAAAATTTGTGTAACCCTGATATTTTGTTGACTAGTGGGTTTTAGTTGGAGTACTAAGCAGTGTTATTCATTAGATAGTACTATTTTAAATAATTATCACTAGTGGTATAAATGTCTGACAAAATGTGTCAAGTTAAAAGTTAGTGTTTCCAGGTATAATTTTCATTTCTGGTCAAGAAGCTTCATGGTGATAAACCCACAGGTTTTATAGGTTGTTAGCTTTATATCAGAAGAGGTATTACTAATATTATGTTAGTCTAGTACAAACGTGCATACTGAAAACATTTTTCTTTGAAGAGGTGGTTAGTCATAAAACAGTAACCAAGTCAGAGCATATACAATACTTGTGCAGTCTGTAGCATTTGTCAAACTTGTAAAGCAATTAACATCTTAACTTGTTCCATTAACTATTTTTAACATGCATCTGCCAACGAAAGTGAGGGTAGTATTAGAAAATGCCCCATTAACAAGTTCAAGATGAATAACTTGGGTATACTAGTTATTTGAATAGATAGACATGAGTAATATTATACACAATTTCATTAGGTCTTTTTTAAATCAATACGTCCATTCTTAATTGCCCTTTCCTCATATTCCCTTTACTTCATTAGTCATGATTGTGTTCCTTTTCTATGCAAGAGGGAAAAAAACGTGTAGTTTTCATAGCTGTTCAAGTCTGCTGAACTTGTATAAGGAGTCATAGATGCATGAGAAGTATAGGCAAAATAGCATATAAAAAGGGGTCTACTTCACGTTGTCGTAAGCTGACAATATTGAGTCCGATATTGTCGGCATGACAATATCGAAAGTGAAGAACATTGTGCAAGTAAATGGAAATCTCTGTAAGGGGAGATTTCCGTTTACCGCAATCTAGTGCGGTCTTGGAGTTGGTATATTTAAGTAGGGGGCACAGGGGGGCTTGCCCCCCTGTCTACGCCATCTAGTTTTTTTTTACATTATTCAATGTTTTACTTTATCAATAAAGTTCGACCTTTATTGATTCAATTAAGTAAACTTTCGATAACATGATATAGACACTATCAAAAGTGGGTTCCAGAGGTTTTAAATGACAAAAGAAGGAAATGGCATGCATTACTTTGAAATGCATTGCACAGTCTCTAGGTATTCACATTATTCCATGTGTGATTGTGTGAAATACCAAGGGAGAAAATAATGAAAATAAAAAGGATTGCTGTGCTGATCTCTAGATGGAAGTGTAATCTGTTTTTGCATGGCAGGATTAGCATGTGAAGCCAAGTTAAAGGTGTTGGAGAAGGAGTTCTAATTGTAGCAAATTAAATCTGATGATTTTCTGGTTAACTTGTGCTTTTCAGAAACAAAAATGATGTTGTAAGTCCGACATTAGAATGCAGTTCTTGCAGACTTCTTTTACTCAGTTCCATGAAAGCATCTGAGAATGTGGTAGTGGTGCTTTAAGAAAGATAAGGCTTCTGGGAAGTCACGTTCAGGGTTTAACTAGGAAGTGACTGTCAGAATGAGGCGACTGGATCCTCATGCTGTATTAATGGAACCATAGTCATTTTTGGCAGAGAAATCCATTGATCATTTCTTTTAGATTATAAACAGTACGAAAGTGGTAAGATGCTTAGTTTTACTTTTTCAGTCTCATTCGCTCGTCTGCGTTTAGCGTTGAGGTTTCTTATTTTCATTTTATTTGCTTCTTTTGGTAGTAAGTAGTTCAGGAACTGTGTTGAAGGCATTTAAGGAGGATTTCTTTGCTTCAGAGGTGTTGCTGACATTGTATTTTATCCCCTGATGCTGGAAGTGGTGTTTGCGCTATTTCATATGGAATCTGATCTGCTTTTGCATCAAAAAGCTACAAAATGGAGATATTTTTTGACGTTCCATTTTAAAATGTAGAGGAATATCTTGGGCAAAAAGTATTTCATTGCCATTTCAGACCACGTTTTTTTTTTTTTTTTTTTTTTTTTTTTGCAGATGCAAGGATTCTGGTTGCATGTTGAAAATTAAGCAGTTTTACATATACCAATCTTGGTTTAGTGGAATCTTATGATTTATTTATTTATTTATTTATTTATTTATTTATTTCCAGTTTGATAACCGGGGAAGTCCACTGGGCTCGAAAGCCCGTTTTCAGTGGAGGCCCTGGGAGAAAAGCTCCATGATAATACAATGAAGTAATACATTGCACACAAAAATACAAGCATACATTGATGATAATACATTGAACACAAAAACACAGCAGAAGGAGAGTAAACTAATACATTATTCACAAAAACACTCTGAGTTCTAATAGCACAATATTTTAACAATTCTTCAAAGATGAGGTACATTAGGCAGTATACATAAGAAAATCTTGTTTTTATGTAACTATAATGTTAAGTGGAGAAGTGAAGAAGGAAAATATAGAATGAGTTTGAATGCAAGAGCAGGAATGCATAGGAGAAGTGAAGGAGAGGCAAAAAGTTAAAAGGAGAAGAGAGGTCAGGAGGAAGATGGCAGAAAAACAGAGTAGTGATCCTTTTATGATAGAGACCAGAAGAACACCTTAAGAAAAAGGCAAAAAGATTCAAAAGTGAGACTAAGCATACAGGTGGGCAGAGGGAAGAGCACCTAATGGAATTAAAAGGTTTGGTCAGGGAGGGGGGAGGAGATAAGAGGAAGAGGGAGGGGAGCTAAGGAATGAGTCTGAAGAAGGGGAACCAGGGGTATGGCAGAAAGGAAATAGGATGAAATAAGATCTAGGTAGGGAGTATACAATTACATTTCCAATTTTGGGAAAGGTGAGAATGGAGAAGAGATTTGAACTGTTCATAGCTTGTAGTAACTCTTAGGAGGGAAGGAAGTGAGTTCCATTTTTTTGCTGTAGTGTAAGAAAGTAGGAGTTGGCCAGGGGGTCGCTTGGGTCTGTACACAGATATGAGATTTTGGTGGCTAGATCTTAGGGGCCTTGGAGGAGTATATAAGGTCAAGCTATTGGATAATGCAGGGCAAGCAGTAGGGTTAAAAATTAGTTTGTGTGCAGTAGTAAGTTGGAGGAAATCGAGTTGATTAGGGAGTTCTAGCCATTGGAGCCTACGGAGGCAGATGCAGTGGTGAGTTGAGTGGGGGGAGTTAGTAGCGAATTTGGCAATTTTATAGTAGCAACTTTCTAGTTTTGAGGAGATAGAAGTGGTGAGATTAGATAGAATAGGGGCACCATACAGTAGAGAAGGGAGAAGGAAGGTCGTGGCGAGAGTTTTTGTAGATGGAGTAGGAAAGTTAGCATTTCTATAGAGCATACCGAGTTTCTGATAAGTTTTTTTTATGTTTATTTGAATATGATTATTAAAATTCAGGTGTTCATCAATGGTAACTCCGAGTAGTTTAGCACAACTAACAACTTCTATTGAGGAGTGGGAAAGGCTGGAGATTAAGAAGGAAGACTTGTCCAGAGTCATTGCTTTTGAGGGAGAGAAGAGAATGATGTGGGATTTGTTGGCATTAAGGGAAAGATGATTTTGAAGCATCCAATTTTCTGTGGTTGTGAAGGCCAATTGGGTTTTGGCTTGGAGCTCAGGAAGGCTAGGGGCAGAGCAGATAACAGTGGAGTTGTCTGCATATTGTACTATTTGAGAATGAGGAATTGAAGAGTGGAGATCATTGATAAAAATGTTAAAGAGTAGAGGCCTGAGTATAGAACCCTGCGGGACACCGGTAGGGGTAGGTAGGAATTTTGAGGTACCAGTATTCCATTTCACAGCTTGGGATCTATCAGAGAGATAACTTCTGAACCAAGAAAGAGAGTTGTGGGAGAGATTGAGGTTAGAGAGGTGGTTGAGAAGGAGAGAGTGGGATATTGTGTCGAAGGCCTTAGAAAGGTCAAGAAGAATAGTGGAGACAATATTTCCAGAGTCACGTGCTTGGTTGACAATTTCTAGGAAGGAATGAAGAGCAGTTATGGTACTGTGGCCAGGTCGGAACCCATGTTGAGTAGGAGTGAGGAGATGATTGTTGAGGAGGTAGGGCATGAGTTGTTGGTGGATACATTTTTCAAGTATTTTTGAAATTGGAGAAAGAATAGCTATCGGTCGGAAGTTAGAGATAGTATTATTTTTGCCTCCTTTATGGAGTGGCAGAATGTGGGCAGCATGCCAAAGTTTGGGGACATAAGATTCTTGGATGGATCTGTTTATGAGAATAGTGATAGGTATGGCAATGCCATCTGCTGCGAGCTTGAGAAAGAGTGATGGGATGTTGTCAGGGGCATTTGAGCAGGGTTTGAGTTTGAAGAGAAGTTGTTTGATCCTGGTGGTAGACACGGGTTGTAGAATGAAAGTGGGAGGAGGGTTAAGAGAGTTGGAATGAGGGATGTGTGAAGAAGAAGGCTTTGGGTTAGGGGAATGGGAGGAAGTAGAGAAGGATTTAGTCAGTTGAGCTATGGAGCCAGTGAAAAAGGAGTTAGAGAGTTGCGATTTCAGTGTCTGTCTTATTATTGTCTGGACAGGGATTGGATTTTGTACCTGGATGTAAGAGAGAATTGATAGAGTTCCAGAATTTTTTGGGATTGTTAGTGAGGGTAGACTGAAGTTTGTTGTAGTAAGATTTCTTATCATTCATAATGAGTTTTTTAGCATGATTACGGAGTTGCTGGGTGTAAGGCTCAGTGTGCTCTTTCTATTGCTTGGCTTGCTTTAGTGGTGTTTTCAAGTAAAACCCCCAAATATAGCCAGAATTGTTTCCAGTAGTTTGTTTTGCTCTATACTTTCTGGAATACCTCTCAAGATGATATTTACGTCTGGATCTTGCTTCTAGGTCCAGGATTTTTTGCTGCATTTCTTGTACAGAATTATTATAAGCTTTAGATTCCTTCTGGAGTTCTTTTAGTTTCATTTTCAAAGATTCTGATTTTTCCACTCTGGTTGTAGTGTGATTAATGGAATCCCCAAAAAACGTTAGCTGGTCTGAGAAATTTTGTATGGCTAATTGTAGAGGCAGTTTTAGGTAGTCAAGGTTTGTAGATTCAGTTTTATTTTTACTGGATGATTTACTGGTTTCTTGTTCCTTCCCAGTTCTTGGTCTTTTAGTATTGATGTCTTTTTCTGGAGATAAGTGCTGAAAACTTAGTTTTAGTAGTTTGGGAGTCCATGGTATCTGAGTCTGCATTTTCTCTTTTGCTGCTTAGGAGATGAAAGAAGATAGTTGGTCTCTGGCTGATTCAGCCAGCCAGCAGAGCACATCTGAAGGAATCTTGGCAGTATCAAAGGTAATCTTCCTGTTCTTATGTATTCAGTGTTTGGTAGTTTTTTTCAAGTTGCATTAGTTAATCTTGATGGCAATCGAGTTTTATTTTTCTCCTGGATCGTGTTTATCAGAAAAAGTAGTTAATTATATTGGTATTTGGAGAGCTAAGTAACTTGCAGTATTTATAGGTCAGTGGCCATGTTAGATCTTTTGCATGTGACATTTAAAGATGCTACCATCTCACTTTCAAGCAAATCCTATGCAGACCATCAAGATGAAAGGAGCACCTCACCAGTTTCATTAGTAACTAGTAATCCCACCTTTACTGAGAAGGTAGTTGATATTTACTTAACTCTGCTCAAATAATGTTAACAGGACAAGTGGACCTGATTTACTATTTGGGGACCCAACAAAGGCAAGGATTTATTCTCAGCCTGTACTCTTTCTTCCTGTTGCAATCATCTGCAGTTTTTAGCTCTGGGGTGAGCTATTCCTCTAATATTGGCTGCTCTTTCCAATTTTCACTTGGAATATGGGCTACTCTTTCCAATTTTCACTCTGGGTATGGGCTGCTGTTTCCAATTTTCCTTTGGGGTATGGACTGCTATTTCCACTTTTTACTTTTCTGTTTCTAGTTTAGGCTTCCAGTCTGAAACCATACTATATTTCTAATGTTTCTGTCCTGGCAGACCCTGCTTCAAGTAGCCCTTACTCTTACCAAAAGGTTATCATAGTTTTAGACTTTTCCAGTGATGCTTCCATATCTAATTTCCTACAAAGGAATGGTCAAATACAGGAATACTTCATCTTTGTATGACAAATATTGCTTCTGAATCCAGTCTGATTTAGTTTACTGACCACACAATGCCTGTTTTTTTTTTTTTTTTTTGAATATTCTGAGTTGCATGGATATACATGGACAGGTCGGACGTTATTTGGCTAGGACTACATCTTATTGTAGGGATACTTTGTACCCCTTGCTAAGTTTAAGTTTGAAATAAAGTTTGCAGGCTTATCCTTTCCTGATAGCTAATCACATTGAATTGTGTCATAAAAATATGGAAAGTCTTTACCTCTGCAATTCCCAAGAGCTCACTCTGCTAAGGCTACTATCACTACCTTTTTCATCAATGCCGCTACTAAATATATTTATGCTGCTATGACCCAGTCATTCCTCTTTTGTGAGATATAAGTTGGGCATTATTTATAGGTCTATGTTTTGTTTTAGGGTTACTGCAATCTGTGGTGTATTCTCAAGCCATTGACCAGCAAGAAGAATTAACTAGTTTCTAATCTAGAGTCCCAACGGTTATTGAAGATGTCCCTTCTTTCACCTGATATGAAAGCTACAAACCTACAATGCTTGATCTGTCATTAAGTCCATCTTCTGTAATGTAACCATCTGTCCCACATCTGCAGGGTCTCTTTCTTCCTTTTCCATTTTCAGGATTATCACATGAAAACTATAAAGGGCATGAGATTAGAGATACTTGATATGGAGGAAGGCTTCCAGACCACCTGGGGAAGTTTGATCTTTTGACTTGTCCTAATGCTTGTGGCATAAATCCTAGCAGTCAGAGAAGATGATCCTTATTTTTACAGATGCATCATTATGTTAAGTACATAACATTCCTTTCAGTATGGTAGATTTTAGTGGAATACTCTGAGCAAAATGGATTTTTACGGGATAATTAATGCATATGTGGAAACAAGAAATGTTATTAAAAAGTCAGTGGGAGTTAAAGAAAGTGTACTCAAAAAAAAAAAAAAAAAAAAAAAAAAAAAAAAAAAAAAACTATTAAAACTGTAAATTGGATGGTATACACATATTGTGAGAATGTAACCGTACAGTTAGAAAGTTATATGGCATTTTTACAGTATTAAGGATGGAAGATTTATAGAGGGACTCATGATGTTTGTAAAGCACAATGTACAAGAAATATTAAGTGAAGTGGTGTGATTGTAGGATTTTTTGTAAAAGGAAAGTGAAATTGCAGTAAAAAAAGACAAATCGTGACAAGAGAAATTAAGAATTAGATTGAGTTATTAATTAAAGGGAAATAGTTTATGTTCAAAGAAGTTCAGAAGCAAATAATGGAACATTAAGGGTAGAAGAATGAACAAAGAGAAGGTAAGGATTTGAAAGTGCTGCTGAATTGTGTTTGGTTTATAAAAATAAAAAGTGGTGATGCGTAAAAAAATAATCAGACAATGAGAATGAATGACTCGGAAGTGCTTTGCTTAGATGGCACATTTATTTTACATTTGTTTACCTTGAAAGTCCGACTGGGATAAGATCCATTTTCAGCAGAGGTCTGGGAAGAAAAGCTCCACATATAGAGATTATACAAAACTTGCACAAGAAGTTATACAAAAAATATACAAGACATACAGTACACCATAAATTGCTTTCTGTGCTATTAAAGCTGACATATTAGTCATCTGATAATTCCTTATTGTAGTGTAGACATTGTAGTGTCTCAAATTAAGCTGAGGAAGGGTTTGTATGGGGGGAAACTGGATAGAAAGGGATGAGATTAAGGATGAGATTAGAGATTATCTAGACATGAGAGCATAGATTATGAGGTGGCCAGGGAAGAAGTATGACCAGAGCTATTAAAACTAGTTAGCCTGTACAGGAGCAAAGCCAGGTTTCAAGATTTAACAATCTTTTTGAATTGGTTGGTATTTGTGTTGATTCTGATGCTGTGAGGTAGTGAATTTCACCTTGTTGCTACATGATGAGAAAATAGGGAGCCCCCTGCCGTATTAGTGGATTTAGACACTTGTAGTAGAGATTTATTTGTTGAGTGAAGACTTCGGTTTGTGGTATGGGGCTGGAGAATATTTAGAAGGGCAGGTTTTTTGAGGGGTTGACGTACTAGTTTGTGTGCCAAGGTTAACTGCTTATAGGATAGAAGTTGTGGGAGTTCTAACCAGGAAAGTTTTTTTTTAAGGAGTGACCGTGGTGGGTATGATGTGGGCAGTCGGTTGCAAATTTAGCTATTTTATTGTAGAATGTTTCAAGTTTAAATCTGTCTTTTTAATGTTGGTGAGAACTGGAGATGCACACAAGTGTTGATAGAAGATGGGATTTAGCAATTGCAACCCGAGAGGTGTTAGTTACTTTTTATTTCTGTAAAGAGTACCCGTTTTGTGTGAACTTTAATTATTTGTGCTATATGTAGGTCAAATCTTAGGTTATCTATTACTCCTAGTAGTTTTGTTTGTAAATCAGCATTAATTTTAGTATTATTCCTAGCTGTGATATAGAAGGTGTTTGGGGGAGGGGGTCTTGTGGGTTGGAAGATCATGACTTTTATTTTATTGTGGTCTAGTATGAGCTGATGGTTAGAGAGCCATAGCTTGGTATCTGAGAATTTTGGGTTATATCATGGAGGTGTTGCAGGTTATTAGCAGCGCATATAAGTGTAGTGTCATCTGCATATTGGATAGTTAAGGCCAGTGGGGTAGCACTATGGAGGTTATTTGTAAACAGTGAAGAGTAGTGGCCCAAGAATTGAGCCTTGAGATACTCCTAGGGTGATGGGAAGAGGGCAGTAGGACATTAAGCCATTTTACAGATTGTTGGCGGTCCTGTAGACAGCTTTGGAACCATTGAAGTGCAGAGGTGCTGAGGTATTAGTTTGGGATGGGAGACCATATCAAAGGCCTTGGACATGTGTAAAAAGACTGCAGAGACTATTTTACCAGTGTTTCCGAGTTAGTTGATGGTATTGGTGAAACTGAGGAGTGCGGTTGTGGTACTATGATGGGGCCTAAAACCATGTTGACATATTGCTAGAAGGTTGTTGAAGGGCAAGATAATGAAACAGTTGGGAGTGGATACATCTTTCGAGGAATTTAGATAGTGGAGAGACCATGGCGATCAGTTTGTAGTTGGACAGCTCTCTGGAATTTCCACCTTTCTGTAAGGGGACAATGTGTGCAATTTTCCATATTGCTGGGACATGTTCTGCTATAGACCTGTTAATAAGGCTCAATACTGGATAATGTATGGGTTCAGCTGCTAGTTTTAAATATTCGCCTAGTTACTTGTCAACTGCTATTGAAGAGGGTTTGAGTTTTTTTAGTAGTTTCTTAATGGTAGCTGTGGGAACAGGCTGAAAGAAGAAACAGTTGCAGTTAATACTGAGAGGTTTGGAGGCTAGTGATGGTTCTGTGGAATTCTAATCAGAGAGTACACTTTCAGTGAAGTATTTATTGAATTCTTCTGCAGTGGTGGAAGGAGCGTGTGACAGGTTGAGAGGAGGGATAGTGGGATGTCCTGGGTGGAGAATGGCATTTATGGTATTAAAAAAATTTGGGGGGGTTATGCTGGTGTTTGTTGCAGGTTATAGTAGAAGTTCCTTTTATCTAGGTTGATTTGGTGTTTAGCCTTGTTTCTACTTTGCTGGAATGCAATATGGTTGATTTGGGTTTTACAGCTGAGCCATGTTTGCCAAGCTTTGTCTCTCTTCCTGAGTAGCATTCTGGTGTCATTGGTTAGCCATGGTGTGTATTTGGCCTCAACACGAATTGACCTGCGGGTGCCAATTTGTTCAGAATTTCAAGGAAGGTAGTGTTGTAATCTACTGCAGCAGCAAGGGGCAGTTCTTTTTAGTAGAGACCAGTTGCATTTTTTAGGGTATTGATTAGGTCTTGGGGATTAAAGTTTTTCTGAATGCGGATTTGGCAGAAGGTGGTTGGCTTGACAGTATTGATGTTTTTTTCTCAAGCATATGGTCATTATGGCTGTCAGGTAAGCAGCCACTAATCTGATAATTCTAAAATGTGTTGGTTAGTATCCAGTACAGATTGAAAGCTGGAGTTTTTATCTGTGTAGGAGCTTGAATGAGTTGTGTGAAGGCATAGAGGTTGATGTTATTGCCAGGGTTATGTGAATTTATTTGCCATTTGGTAATCTGGTTAGTCCAAGTGAGCCAGTGACCCATTTTCAGAGGAGACCTGAGGAGAAAAGCTCCAGGCAGTTATGACAAAGTTACAAAAAGAAACATCTGACAATGAAGTTGTATGCAAACATTACAATAATTTGCTTTACATGAGAACATTAGAAATTTACAAAAGGCCTGAGAATGAAGTTTACGTAAACATTACAATAATGTACATAACATGCAGTACAAAAGTTAAAATTTTTTTTTAATCAAAAAGAGAAAGAGATGCAAATGAGGGGACACTTGCAAGAGGTGGGTATTAAAAAGTGCGAGAGGTGGTAAGGTGAGAGTTAAGTGGGATCATTGCAGTGACGGGTATTGACATTTAGGAAAATATTTTTAAGTTACAATTTTTGTCTAGTCTATATTAAAGTCGCCCATAATGCTAGTTTCTTGAGCTATGGAATTTGATGTAGTATGCATGATGTCCTCTATAGCAGAGATGCGATTTCCAGGTGGGACATGGGTAGCTATAATGGATATGAATTTGTTTTGGTTAAGCTGAAGTTTAGTAGGTAGGATTTCTGTCTTCGAGGTTATCTATATTTAGGCTTTGTGGTAAAAGTGAGAGACTACTCTTAAATAATATGGCTACCCCTCCACCTCTTGTTGCCTTACTGTCTGTTCTAATAATGTTGTAACCCAGTGGTGTAATTTTGTCAGTAATGTATGCTTTTAATCAAGTTTCCATTAAAACAGCAATATTGGGGTTATAATGGGAGAGGGTGGCATGTAAGTCTTGAACTTTGCTGACTATGCTTCACCGCTTTAGATTTTGAATTAGTATTTCACAGCCTTTTCATGATTGGTTATATCTTGTATTTGAGGGGGTGGTGAGGAAGTATTCTGGAGGCCTGGGTTTGGGTGAATGTCTCCACTTCCAAGTTTCGTAGATATGGTTACTAGTGTTCGGAAAAATATTGATGTATGCTTATGAAACTTAAAAGGGGTATTTATTGGGTTTGGTTTACTATGGTGTATATGAGGTGTGATGGAGTTCTGTTATATTTAAGATGGAGATATTAAGATGGAGTAGTCGGTTATATCTATGATTATATAAAACATTTAAGTTTCAAAACTTTTCCTCAATTGTAAGTGAGACCACAGCTAACATAAGCTGCTGCATACATTACAGGGTTTTTGCATGGGCTCAAGCCCCTCTGCGTCTGTTGTATGATGGGGTTTGCCGCCACTTTAATTATTAACTTCATTGTTGCAGAACAGTGGAAAAAGGAGAAAATTCCCAGTGCATCTTGCAGTGGTCTTGCATAAGCAGCAATGCTGCAGTATCTAGCTTAAAACAGAAAAGGCACCAATGGAATAGTAATATCAGGCAGTTATGATTGGGAAAACGGAACCTGACCAAATTACATTCATCAGTCATAGAAAAGCCTTTTAGTGATGGTTAAACACACAACAGGATGCTTAAATTAAAGGCTTAGTCTAGAAAAGGAAGGAACTATAGTTTGCAAATGGTTTAAAGAAGAAATCATGAAAAGTAAGAACTTAAGGATGGTAAGGGAGTACTTGCTAAAACAAAAACATTTTGAATGAGGAAGTAACTAAGACAGTTGTGGAGATACTCCAATAGGTCCATAAGCAAGTTGATATGGGACTTTAATGTTTTAATGGTGGTGGTCTCAGAGGAAATTTTAAAAAGTAATCTAATTACCACTCCCACAAGAGGGGAAAACATACTGGACCTGATCATCACCAACATGGGGACTCTATGCTCCAGACCAGAAGTGTATCCCTCACTGGTAAGATCAGACCATAAACTAATCTCACTGGATATTCACATCCCGACCCCACCCCCTGCCCAAAAAAACCACAGTGAAAAACTTCTCTAAAGCAAATTTCACACCCCTCAAAACCGAGATGGAATCCTTCAAAGCCCCTGGGCCTGTGGAAAATACGGCCCAGACCGCAGAATCCTTTATAAATGCATTCTATGAACACCTTCAGGAATGCATGGATCATGAAATCCCAAATAAAACCAAGACCCAATCCTCCAAAGGCAGACGTCCTGTCTGGTGGACCCCACCCATAAACAAACTATACAATAGAAGGAGAAAGCTACTACATGATAGAGCAAAATCCCAAAAAGGGAAGGCATCTCTGATCAGTATTGGCAAAAAAATATGGGCACTCATAAAATCGTCTAAGGCCAGCTTCAAGAGAAAAATTGCACAGGACACTAAGGATAATCACAAGGCTTTCTTTAGTTATGTTAGGAACCTGGGTGGAAATTCCCAGATATGCTCAGAATTAGTCCAAAATGACAAAAAATACACTGAACCCACAGACATTGCCAACATCCTAGCTGACAGGTTCAGCGCAAATCCCCCCCCCCCTTCCCCACCAAAAAGGCAAATATCTATCCCAGTGGAGTGCTGCCCCCTGACATCTCAGATGCTCAGGTAAGAGCCGCCCTCTCCAAAGCAAAAAAAAAACAGCATCAATGGGACCAGACTGTGTCCCGGGCTGCGTCCTACATGAACTCCAAGAAGAGCTAAACCCAAACATAAAACTACTGTTCAATCTCAGCGTTACTACAGGATATGTACCCAAAGAGTGGCGTACAGCAACAGTGGTCCCTCTCTATAAAGATGGTGCCTCAACGGATCCTGGAAACTATCCCCCATAAGCCTGACTAGCTTGGTCTGCAAAGCTATGGAAAGGATCATCATGGACCTCATAAATAAAGATATTGGGGACCTACAGACACTGGATCCTACCCAGTTTGTCTTTAAGGGCAGATCCTGCCTCTTAAACCTGGTCGATTTCTTTGAAGTGGTCACCAAGGCCATTGACGAGGGGAAGGTGGTCCACACAGCCTACCTGGACCTCACAAAAGCCTTCGATACAATACCCCACTCGGGCATTATAGATAAGCTCACCAGCTTAAATAAACACCTATGTCACTAGATGGGTTGCAAACTGGCTCAAGGACAGAACCCACATGGTTAGAATTGCTGGAGCCATGTCAGACTCCAAACCAGTTACAAGTGGCATCCCACAAGGCTCAGTCCTGGGACCTCTCTTGTTCGGTATATATTTCTCTGAGGTACAGGCCAACACGGAAGGACTGTGGCTGACCAAGTTCACAGATGACTGCAAACTGGGCGCCATAATCAACTCTCCAGCCGACACAAGCATCCTCCAAAAGGGCCTCATAGAAACAGACAACTGGTGCCAGAGCCATGGCCTCAAGCTAAACACAAAAAAATGTATAGTCATCCCCTTTGGCAAAAACAAAGTGCCCACAAATTGCCACATAAGTGGTAATCCATTAAGTACAGAAGAAGTAATTAGGGACCTGGGGACCCAAGTTGATAGCAATCTCTCATTTGACAACCACGTGGCCAAAGTGGTTAGAAAAACATTTTATATAGCCCACCTAATCATGAAGGGATTCGCATCTAGATCAGGGGAGGTCATCATGCCTCTTTACTCATCTCTCATCAGGTCCATAATTGAGTACAATGCCCCTTTTGGGATGTACCTTACCAGACACCTGCAGCAACTGGAAAGACCCCAAAAGTACCTCACCAAGAGGATCAAAGGGCTCAAACAGATGCCATATGCTGCCCGGTTAAAGAAACTCCAGCTCTACTCAGTGGCATACCGCCTGCTCAGAGGCGATCTGTGCCTGACGTATAAAGCCATGTCCAACCTGGAATTAATGGACATGCTGCACCTCAGAAAATCCAAATCCCATCAAGCTACGCACTCAAGAGACTTGAACCTCAGCACTGAAATAAATAGGACATGCTGGAGGGACAGAATCATAAGCCAGAGGCTCCCTTCACTCTGGAATAAAATCCCAGTCCAGGTTAGGCAGAGTCCCTCATTGACGCTCTTCAAGAGGAATCTTGATGAGTGGATGGGAGATCATAGGTTTACCCCAGGTATCACTTCTATGTCACTGTTAGACAGAGGCACAGTATACTAACCTCGAAAAAGGGCATAGCAAAATTAATTTAAAATGGGTGGCGAAAGCCAAACACACTCTTGCTAGGCTTATAAATGCCCTAGGGCAGATAGCCTAGTATGAACCTATGAACCTATAATTGGAGGGCACTTAAATATCAAGCAATGCACTCCCATTACATTAATACTGTGTTAGGAAGGTTGGGAAGATAAGAATGAATAAGCCATTAACATCAGGCTTGTACTTTGATGGAAAGGAATACAGTAGAGAATGTAATAAATATAACAAATACACATTCATGCTGAGGAAAAAGGAGAAATAGAGGAGTAGGTAATAGGGTTGGATCAGCGAAGAAATCTTTAAACTGTATTAGCACTATATAAGGAATTTCAGATGAAAATAAGATGATGTGAAGAAGTAAAGAGATGAATTAATATTTTAACGTACTGCAAAAATTAAGAGGGCCAGTCAGAGGAAAAGTTACAGGTGCTTGTAAGGAAAGATGGAAAATTACAAGTTGTTTCTGTAAATCTTTTACTTGATGTGTTTATGTTGTGTTATTAGGAAAGGACACCGATGTTGAGAAATACAAGAAGAGTTTAAAACAAAGGAAATAAAAGATATTCATTTTGATGTGTCAATATGGGTCAGAGGTGAAGAACTGATATTAGCAGTGGGCAGACTTCTGAAGAAAGAGTAGAATCAAATCAGGATTAAATAGGCGAACAGTGAGATGACCCCTCACCTCCCTGCAGCTGACCATCACCTGCCAACAGGTCATCTCCCCATTCACTTAGTCTAAAGCACTCCCCTTAACCTTCACTGGGCTCAGCCTGACTCATGTCTTAGGCAGATGTGGAGATTAAGAACACCAGGGGCATCTTAGTGACTGAGTAATGTAACCCAAACCCCACCGCCACACCATGACAACCTTGCAAGCTCTGCAATGGCTGCCTCCTGTAGGTATATGCCAGCTTCCATGCATGTGAGCTCTCCAGACCAAGCAGTAAACCCCTTGTAATGTAGAGCTTGCCAGTCTTCTAATACTGTTGTTAGAGTGAGAAAAGGCAGCCATCTTCCCAGAAGATGTGATCTGGTATTGGCCACTCAATCTACTCTCCCACCTGTCTAGTCTCTCTAACACTTGTGCTGCAGTCAAACAGGTCATCTGGAGTGCAGTAAAGGCTTTATTCCTCAGAGGTGTGAGGCCATACAAGACAGTGAGATTTTCATAGTAAGATCAGCTATTTAGTATAGCTTTTAGGGTGTAGGGTGGGTATAGAAAGATATGAAGAATATGATGTAGGTTAAAAGGAATGGTTGGAAAGAACTTGGCAAGGGATGATGTGTAGCTGGATATTAAAAGAGAAACAGAAAGGTAGACATTAAGAAAAAGCAAGAGTACCTGTGTTCAAAACATTTCCATGAGATGGTGCAGTGGTAGCGTTGCTGCCTCACAGCAAGAGGTTCTCCAATTCGATTCTTGGCTGGTCTGCCTTCTGTGCAGATACTACATGTCATTGCATTCATGTGAGTTTCCTCTGGGTGCTCCGGTTTCCTCCCATATTACAAAGGCATGCATCTGGAGCATTTCTCCCCGTGCCTCCACTGTAAATTGGCTTTGTTCCAAGTCTGACTTTCCTGGTTAATCAATGTTAAATAAACTTTCTACTACCCTTGATAGTTTAATATCAATATTTTGGATTCGTAAATTGTTGATTAGATTGAAAGAGTTAATGGAGGATTCCATGATGAATCTGATAAAACAAGATACAGAATGCTTATATGTGATTTGGGGTGGTTTTCGATAAACCATAAGTAATCTTAGACTGTCCGTTTGTCCAAGGTGCTAGGTGAAAAATGGCTGCTGCATTTACCTTGTTGCTCTTACTACTGTATTACTGAACTTGTTAACATTGTACAATTTTCTTTGATATTTATGTATTGGGAAAGAGTGAAATATAGGTACAACGACTAAAAGAATGAATTATTGTAATAAGTATTCAAGAAAGAAATAGGGGTAGATGGGGAGGGAACTGAGTGAAAGATGTAAGGAAATACTGAAAGAAATGGAGACAGAAGGTAAAAAGATATACAAGGAAAGGAGCTAATTAAATAGATGGAAAAGTATGGCATAAAAAAGGTGCAGGACCTGAAGTGTATATGTAATATGAATCAGGTTTATGAGTTAAGATTCACTGTCAGGAAGTCTTATGTTAACTACTGGAAGGATTCCAACAGAGGCTGAAATGAATAAATATAGTTAGCAAATAATCCAAATATAGTGTGAGATGATTTGAAGCATGTCAGTGATCTGATGATGTCCATTTTAATTTTATCCTCAACATATGGGTTCAGATCTGATCCTTTGGATCTGAATTGGCCATTGCAATAGCTAGTGGCAACCAAAAAGCTCTCAAGCGGGTTCAGGCACCTAGGCGGTGCGACAACCCATTGTGAGACAACTGGATGTGGACAGATGGCATTATGGAAGTTTAGCTGCAGTGACAAATGCCTGCAGACAATTCCCTGCGAAAAGAAAAGAACCCCCTGCACCCTAACCACAGGTGTGAGACAAAAACCCTGTATGTGATCTACACACTACACCCCCTAGAAAACACCGTGTGCAACTAACACTGTAACATGTGCCTAGAATAGGATGCCAAGTGGGCATCAAAGTGGTACACTGAAACCTGTGTGCTGTGGGCAAAGCCTTTATTAATGCAAAATGTAAAGTAATGTGGGAAGTGCTTGGTGCATACTAAACCATGATATAATCATAGCTTATAGAAATGTGCCACAGCACGGAGGAAATCCTGCACGTCACTATAGTCACACTTATGTTGCAAGATGTGTTTTAGACAATGCTCCCTTACAACAATTGCCTTCCTTTGTGGTGTCACAGGCATCCCCCGCAACAGAGATTCTCGACGGGTATCTGTTAAGTTCTGCTCCTGTTGGATGTGGATGTCAAGGATGATTTGCTTATAGTCAGATGTGACCAATAAGGGGGTGACCACTGGTGTGGAGCATCTGTCTCCCATGTTGGTAATGACCAGGTCTGGGATATTGGAGCCCCTGGTGGGACAGTAGATTAGTTGAACCAGGGCATTGGAATTTGTAAATTCCAAGAACAATTGGGAAAAGGAGTTGGTACCTGAGTTGTTGTAAGGGCCATCTAAAACACATCTTGCAACATAAGTGTGACTATAGTGACGTGCAAGATTTCCTCCGTGCTGTGGCACATTTCTATAAGTTATGATTATATCATGGTTTAGTATGTACCAAGCACTTTGCACATTACTTTACATTTTGCATTAATAAAGGCTTTGCCCACAGCACATAGGTTTCAGTGTACCACTTTAATGCCCACTTGGCATCCTATTCTAGGCACATGTTACAGTGTTAGTTGCACACGGTGTTTTCTAGGGGCGAGTGTAGATCACATTTTGTCTCACACCTGTGGTTAGGGTGCAGGGAATTGTCTGCAGGCATTTGTCACTGCAGCTAAACTTCCATACTGCCATCTGTCCACATCCAGTTGTCTCACAGTGGGTTGTCGCACCGCCTAGGTGCCTGAACCCCTCTCAAGCTCCCTACTCTACCCATAATGCATCTCTCCCAGTCATCACAGATCTCATTTGCTGCTTCTCAAAGGCATGGTCCTTCCAGATAGCTCTCGGGCAGTTAAGTGAAATTCATAGCTTTCTAAGCTTTATTCTTAAACTTAACTTAAAACGTTTTTGGTTAATTGTTCCTTTTTCTCCTATACCCTACTGTAGTGGTGCCCCTTCCTTCTGTTTTCCTGTATTGCAGTACATCTCAACTACTATTGTTAGTAGCCCCTTTTTGCTTTGTATCGATAGTTTTATTATCTGATGTATTTTGGGTTTTTTTTGAAAAAAAAAATGCAGGTTCTTATTTTATTTTTGTCTAGCTGTGGTTATTATGATGGATAAATAGGATAAGCTAACTGGCTTTAAGTAGTGTTCGAATTGTGGGCACAAAATTCCCTTGAGTGACTCATGCACAGTATCTGTCTGTTGCCTGTGTCAACCTTGCTTGCAATATGATTGTGATAAATGTAAAGCATTCAGCCACAGCACCCTCGTTAAATGTAGTAGTAAACTGATTCTTAAAGGTATGTTGCCTTCCTCCTTTGGGGAGGCCATTTCTGGCTCAGACAAAAAAACAAAAAGAGAGACTCTTCCAAATCTGAACAGTCCTGCCCAGCTTCCTTCCTGTTCTCTAGAAGCTTAGACAAGGCAAGGAAAAGACCTTCTGCTCCAAAGATACCAACAGAGCCGTCACCTAAAGTGGCTAAACTGTTGGATCCTAAGACTTTCACATCTGACAACTTCTAGGACTCCCCTGTCAGATACAACCACTTTGAGTCTGAGTCCCTTGGCACCCAAAGTGCAAGAGGAAGCACCTAGACTTCATGGAGGAGTCTATTACCAAAGACACCGACTTCAATGAAGGTGAGGGAACCCCATAGTCACCTCCAGATTATTCCTGTGGGGACATCCTAGATATCTTGAAATAGAGATGTAGCTGGAAGCCCAGCAATCCCTCATTGTTGGAGTTGGAGTACCTGTCAGCTTTTGGATCCTGTCCGGCTACCTCCTGGGTGACCCCTCCTACCGATGAGCTCATTGCATTGATCTCTCAGTGGGCTTGGGAGGCTCCAGATTCCATTGAACCTACTACTCAGAGACTAAATAAAATAATAGCACCAGAGGATAAATTGTGGTCAAAAGGTGTCTGGTGCATGCCATAGTTGTGGTGGCCACAAAAAAAGAACTTGCAGAAGAAAGTTCTATTCCTCCTCCTAATAAGGATTCTTTGATGATGGATAGCTGTGGGGAAGCACTTTTCTCCAGCGAACTTTGCGTTGAGGTCCTGAATTATCTTTCTGGTTTTACCAGATTGCAGAGGGATTTGATCAAGGAGCTATCAGATACCCTCTCAAGACCTATGTCTAAGGAGGTACAGGATTTGATCATCTCTTAGCTGGTCACCCTACATGCCATTCTAAACTCCTGCATGAGGCTCAACTCGCATGCAATTGAAGGGGCAAGTAGAGCTGTGGGATGTGCCTGTGCAACTTTGCTGAGGCTTTTAAGTCTTTGTTCATCAACACTCTATTTGACAGCACTTCCCTCTTTGGTCCTAAAGTCAGAGATGCCCTGTCCAGGTGTGAGAAGGATGAGAAAACCCTTTCTGCCATGGGCACTCATTTTTCCACTCCTCAGTGACCACAGTCAAAAACTCAGAGAAGCAGTGGAAAGATGTGGTTCAGAAAATCACAAGGGTCTTTTCCTTGCACAAGTGGAGAAACTTCCCCCCAGGGGCAGAGGGGGGGAACAGTGATGGAAGAACCACCCTCATGGCAGAGGAGCTCAGCATCATCAAGAGTCCAAAGATGCATTATTTGGGAGCCCTTTCAGTGGTCCTGAAAGGAGGCTTGACTGTTATTCTCAGGAGGTAATTGGGGGTCGATTGTCCCTGCACCTGACAGCCTGACTAAACATAAATGAAAAGTGGGTGCAGAGGATACTTTATACTTTTTTCTCATCCACTGCCCCAAAGCAAAAAAAACTCCCCAATGTTCCACCCAGTCAGAGGGAGCAAGCAGCTATCCAGATACAAAGGCTGCTAGACAAGTCATCCAAGAAGTTCCCCCATACCAGAAAGGATCTGGTACTTAAGGTTCTTTTTGGTACCAAAAAAGATGAGACTGGAGACCAATTTTGAATCTCGGCAGATTGAACAAATCAGTTCAGTGAAGCAAGTTCTGGATGGTCATGGCTCAGTCCATTCTTCTGTTCTTGGAAGAGGGCGATTGGATGTGATCAATAGACCTTCAGGATGCGTACCATCACATAAAGATGGACAGGCAATCCAGACGTCATTTATGCTTCCAGCTGGGAGCCATTCACTATAAATTCAGAGTACTGCCATTTGACCTCCCTACAGCCCCCAGAGTCTAAACCAAATGTATGGCAGCAGTGGCAGCTCACTTGAGGCAGCAAGGATTCCAGGTGTTTTCCATATTTAAATGATTGGCTCATCACCGCCCCAACAAGGCATCTACTCCTACTAGCAATAGACATGGTTCTTTGAATGTGTTCTTTTTTTAGAGATTACAGTAAATTACAAAAATGTCAGTTAGATCCCTCTCAAGAATTGGGTTTCATAGGAACAAACATTTACAATCAAGATGGTAGCATGTCTCCCCACCATCAAAAGTGATAAGTGATCAGGTCAGAAAGTTACTACATAATTCGAGTATCTGCTCTTCAGGTCTTAGGTTCTGTGGCAGCAGCAATAATAATTCCACTAGTGAGATTTCACATGAGTCTTACAGTGGCTTCTCACAGTACAACAGTCTGTCGTTCAACCTGTGTCAGCCCCGATAAGAGTTACTAACACTTGCAAGAAGGATCGTTCATGGTGGATTCATTCAAATCAACTTATACAAGGTCACCCTTTTGATTCCCCTCTCCACAATGCCACAGTGACCACAGATGCTTCCCAAATGGGGGGGCATTATCTAGGAAAAACAGTGCAAGGCACCTGGCCTACAGAAGAGGCAAATTCACACAACTGTCCTGGAGATGAGAGCAGTGCTAATTGCGTTGCAAGCCTTTCAGAATGCTCTTCCCCTGGGACAATTGTGATTCAATCAGACATGTTGGTAGTCTGGTACATCAACAGACAAGGAGGGACCAGATCCCCTTATGTAGAGAGGCACTGAGTACGGCAGTTGGCAATCTTGTCCACCTGCTTTCTGATAGTAACACATTCCGAGAAAGCTACATATGATAGCAGACAAGTTGAGGAGATCCAATATTATGCCTCATGAATGGGTCCCTCAGTTAGAAAGTGACAGAAGACCTATTCCGCAAGTGGGGCCCACACTACACAGGATGACAACATGCTGCGATCTTTTTGCATCCTCTCTCTCTGAGCAGCAAATGCGGCAGCTACTTTGCCCTTATCTGCCCCAAGAGGAGAGTCCCTGAGGGATTTTCTCACTCATAATTGGCCTCCCAGTCTGCTGTATGCCTTTCCCCCAACTCCATTAATCCTCAAATTTCTTCAGAAAGTGAACAGGTTGGAGAGAAATAACCCTCATTGCACTGTATTGGCCTCACCAAATCTTGGCCACACCTACAGAAGAAACCTTGGATTCTGGATCCAGTTCCAGAGCTTCTATCACATCCAACAGAAATTCCTCATCCAAACATTCACATTCTCAAGCTGATAGTTTGATATCTCCAGTTCCATTTATACCCAGACAAACTATGCTCCTCACCACCATTGTGCCGCATTCTACTGTCTTCTCATAAACCATCTACATGAAAGCTGTACAACAGTAAATGGAGGCGAATCATACATTGGACACAAAATGATGAAGATCCTTTTTCTGCTCCTATCCATACTATTCTGTAGTTTTTTGGTACAGTTTAATGAGGGAGCAGTTCACTTTACAATTAATGTGCACCCAGCTGCAATTTCCAATTTTCACATTGTTTTTGATGGTTCCTCACTTACTTCACATAAGCTCTGCAAAGCCTTCTTGAGAGGAACTACTTCAAACCCCCTTATAAAGATCCTTCACCACCTTGGGATCTAAATTTGGTTTTATAAAAATTATACAGCCTCCTTTCAAACCAGCAGCTGTCAACTCAGATTTGTCTCTTGGAAAACCATGTTCTTGGTAGCCATCATGTCTGCAAGAAAAATATCAGAGATTCGGGCTACATCATCCCAGCCACCATAATTGTTTTTTCATCAAGACAGGGTTATTTGCATACTAACCCATCCTTTCTGCCTAAGATCATTTCAGAGAGCGCCATCAACCAGACTATTAATTTTTACCATTTTTCTTCCCAGACTTCACCAATAAAGGTGAATATTTGTTACATTTGTTAGATGTTCACAGACAATTAAGTTTTTACATTTTTATAGAACAAAATCTCCTTTTCAGAGACTAGATTGGACCTTCCAGTGACCAAGGTTACTTTAGCTAAATGGAATACATATTGCATATCTTTTATTTACAAGAGACAAGGTTTAGAGCTGCCAAAATGTTTGGGTTCATTCCACTATAGCTATTGCCACCTCCCCAGTCTTTCAGTCCAGAGCATCCTTGGATGATATTTGCTGTATTTGGTCTTTAGGTGTAGGGCCTCTTTTGGTTCAGTGGTTCGGAAGAATATTCTTTCATAAGACCCCCCAGGAAAAAGGGAGCTGGGGACTCTATCCCATATGATGATAAAATGAAAATTGACATTAGATAAAATAGTTGTGTACTCAGCATAACATTCCATCTAGGTTGTCAGTTTTCATTTTTTTTCTCAACAACCTGCGCTCCATCCCCCTGTCCCTTCTTTTTTAGATGAGCGAATTGACTTAAATTTGACAATTGGCTAATCTCGAACACCAGGAATGGTCTTTCCCTTGTTCAAGTTATTTCTCTAATCTGTTATTTTTCTGTTTTTATCAGCAAACAAGATCCAGGGGGATTGGGAGAGATGCATTATGGGTAGGGAGCTCAGCAGCTTTTTGGTTGCCATGAGCTATTGCAATGGCAGAGACTGATCTGAGGAATCTGATCTGAAGCCATATGTTTAGGAAAACATCAAAATGGAAAACAAGGAATGTTATGGTGAGTACGTAACTATTTTTTTTAAGAAGTTGCAAGGGAAAGTCCAAAACACAAACCTTTTTTTATTGGAAATGTGTTTTAAGGGGAACAAAGTGTCATTGAGATGTTTGGGAGAGGTATGTAGGAGGATAGGCTATAAGCAAGTGTTATGAAACTGGTAGAAAAATAAGGGAAAAACAGGAAAAATATTTAACTCATTAACCCTGAGTACCTTCTCAGGGTGCCTTAGTGCTTACATCCGAGCACTGTGAGGCACTAGAAAATGTATGCTGTTCCACCCGAGTGCTTTCCACAAGCGCTGGTAACTTTGCAGACAAGTTTTAGCTCCACTGTTAAAAATGAAGTTGAAAAAGTACCTGAACTTTGTCAGGTACCTTCTCAATTTAGTTTTCACTGTGGAGTAACCTCAGGTTCATATTTAAGATTTATGAGAAAATCTAATCATGCACTGTGTATCTGCTTGTGATCACAGCAAGCCAATTCTGTATGGGTTGCAGGAAGCAAGTGGTGGCATCCAATCGGATTCTTGCAATCCAAATCACCACTTGCCTAACACCTCCACCCCAGTCCTAACTTTTCTTTGTTCTGTCACAATAAATAGAGGGTCCTCCAGTACCAATTCCCTTTCTTTTTCTGTGATTGCTACTGGATCCTTCTATCTATTGTAACAGAACATTTTCTGTGCATCGTTTCGGGAGACCAGTGATAACTCATCCCGCATCTGAGAATACAGTAGTGAGAAACCCTGAAAAGAAAGTACCGTTCAGCTGCAACTGAGATCTTCCTTTATAGCCTTAATAAAATAAGTCTTCACTGCAGAGAATTGCACCCTGTAATGCCTTAATACTTAAGCAAGTTTCTAAGAGAGTAATTAGCATCATGGTGAGATGTCAATCAGCAGTTTGCCTACTTTGTTGCCTCACACCTCATTTGCTTGCAGTTTCTGCGGATGGCATTAATATTAAAAGTAGTAGGAAGTGGAATACTTTTGAGGAAGGATTTTTTTTTTTGACGGGAGAACTTGCTTCCATGCTGGTTCCTTCTGTATTAATCTATGTACTTCAGTGTCTAATGTTCGGTAAAGGACTGTTATTTCACTCGACCTGGACGCACCCACCGAAAGGCTTATCCTAAGGTTTAGTGTTAGTCTACATATTTTTAGTATTGGTGTGTGTAATTTCCTTTACCTGTAAAGCACATGTTACATTTTTATGACCTCATGCTCCCTCGTTAGCGCTGCTGTCCAAGCCTGTCATTTTAATGGCGCATATTGTGGTTTACTTGATTTGTAATGTATGAGTAAGGCTCACTTTACTGCAGCTTTCTGAAACCTTGTAAGTACTGAGCAGATTGATTCATGAATAATAATTTACATGTTTACTTAACGGAGAAGTGGAGGAGGTTCAGCATGGCCTTGCATCATCTAGGGGAGGTCAAGTTTGCTTCCGTAAAGAAACTATCCCAATACACATTTGGTTTCCCACAAATGTTTCCAAGGTAGTGTAGTAGACATGACAGCAACTGCAAGTGATCCGGATGTGGTCAAACGTTAATGTCTGTGTTTTTTTTCAGGCTTAAAAATTTTATTAAATGTGGAACTTAGCGACGTTAATTACATTGAATGTTAGTGTGTCAGCCCAGTTAATGAGGTAGGAAAGGTCAAACTCAATAAAAACACTTCTTTCAAATTCTGAAAACCAAAACCACCACAATGAAAAACAGATATGGTACTAAAGAGGCAATACTGGTGTTCCTAAGTTTTTGTCTAATTGCCTCTTTAGTGCGATATCTCCAACTTTTTTGTTGAAGTAGGAAAGGTATCTAAATTGCTTTACTATGTAAGTCTATGTAAGATGGTATAGCTGTCAATATGTTTTTGTTTTTTTGTCTTGTGCAAAAAGCGGAACTTTTATCTTGTGGACTTTCAGTGTGGGTTGTTTCATATAGTTTTCATTTAGCTTACTTAAGTATGGAAAAGTTATATTCATTAACTTGAATTTTATCATTCTTGTATGTAGCTGCTTTGTGTATAATGTGATCTTGATTCACAAAGCTGCTTCCAAGAGATAGATAAATATTAGGGTGAGTTATGCGTAATGTATGGAGAGGACATGGTAGGGTAGAGTTTAGCGATATAACAATCATTAGTAAAAGTAAGGGCTAACATTACTCTATGTATAATACTGTAAGGATGTATATAACATAGAATAGAATACTATGGGTGTCCTGATATTACATTAAAGAAAAAGAAAAAATAAATGTATTTAAAAAATAATTATTGACAAAAAGATGCATAAAACTATACTTGCTTACTATCAAAGTTACTTTAACTCTGGCCACTCAGTGATATCTGTTTGAATTAGACTACAGGATGTACCTCATATCCTTAATAATCTGCGCTAAACTGTAAGTCAGTGCAATAAATACTTCTCTGTGAGGGGCAGGCAGTTTTAAATGTCATTTTGTGCTCACTTTCCAAGATTAACAATGTCATTTTTGTCCTTTGAATTATTTGCTGGACTGCAACACTTGTCATTTAGTCTGGCAAATGGTGTAATGTAGAAAGTGTCTGAATTCTGGAACAGAACACTGAGACTCTGTCTAGTATCACACCTAGGAGCAAGCTTATTACAGGCTCAAGTCATTGACTTTCCCTTAGGCTGTGAAACCTGCCATTTGCTTAGGTAAATTAGGATCTACCCCTACCAAGTCTGGGGAAATGTTGCATTTTGGTGATTGTCCATATCTCAACATTTTAGTTAAGGTGGTCACTTGGGTGAATGTTTCATTCTGGTGCATGTGTATTCTTGCATGTACTACTGAAGATTTTTCTGGTGCATGTGCATTCTTGCATGTACTACTGAAGATTTTGCTTGGGGATATAATTCATTGGTGTATCAGGGGAATGCTGCTGCATACATGGTCAGACCACTGAAGTGAGCGTTGGGCAATATAGTTTGTCATTTTGGTGCTTGTGCATACACAACACAAACAACTGATGGGGTTACTGGGGAAAATAATTCATTATTGTGTCACCAAAAAGCTGCTGCATAATTGAAAAATCCATTTGGTTATTTTATTTTCCTAGCAGCTGGCTGTGTTATACTTCTTCACTGGCTTAGTGTAATTTGTAGCATGGTGCAATGACCTGTTCTCTGAGCTGATCTGTTAAGGTATTACAGTACAAATACAGTGTAAAAAGCATTTGTTACATTTGCCTCAGGTTTCAGAGATGATTGAGAAAGTTTTCTTTGTATGTGTCCAGCTTTCAAGTGTGTACTTGAATTAACTGTGAACAAATTAAATGTGACCGGAATGAATATCTTAACTTGTGATGAGCAGGTGCCAGTCTCTCCTTTGTAAAGTTGTGTAATTGTTCAGAAAAACATTGTTTGTAATGTTTATTTTTGGGAGGCTTAAGGTGCTATATCTTTCAACCAACTAAAAGGTTAAATTTGTATTACTGCTAATTAGCATTTTGGGGTGCGGAGTATCTCTTCTTTACTGTGATACGATCTACAGATCTACAAAAAAAGGGACCCCAGTATGCCAGTCTTTAATTTCTCCAAGTCTTTTGGGTTTCTAATACCATGATGGGAATGGACCCCATTCCTAAGTCAAAGTATGATTAAAGTTCATGAAATTAATATTGTTTCACTCTTTGAAATCGGCCAAAAGTGCTCTTCACAGCATCCTCAGTGTGCCCAGTAATGACTCCTGCAATTTGTATGTGGTTACATGGATTGGTAACCTATCTAAATACAATTGTTAATTCTTTTTTATAAAACCCATTGCTCCTATTACTATTGGAACTGTCTGGGTATCTTTCTTCCACATGGCTCTCATTTCTGCCTGCAGATCCTGGTATTTTATGACTTTGTCTCTCACTGTACGCAAGACGCTGTAGTCACTGGGTGTGGCAATTTCAGTGATCAATGCTACTTTTGTCTTCTTTTCTTGGACTACTATATCTGGTTTTCTAGCATCTATCTTTTGAACTGATGGTAATGGGTGATCCCATGTGATATAAACTTCATCATTTTCTATGATGCTTTGTGGCTCATGCATCTAGTCTTTTTCAGTCACTTCAGTACCATAATGTTTGTACAATCCCCAGTGCAACAGTCTCACCACATTATGCCTTTCAATATACAGCCCTCCTGCCATTAGTGTGTCACAACCAGCAATAAGGTATGTGACAAAACCTACATTTGTTTTTCTCCCACATGTTCAATGGACTTTGTAAACCAGAGTATATTTAGCCCACTATCTTGGGCTGCCAATATTAACCTTTCATTTCTTGGTTTGAATTTACCTCTCCTTAACCATTCCTGCGTTCATTCTTGGTCAACATGAGGCTGTTCCAGAAGTTTTCTGTACTTGCAACTATATTTGTTTTTTTCTACATTTCTTGCCTTCTCATCTGATCCTTCACCTTATATTCCTCCTTTTGGTTTTTGGCACATTCAGTTGCTGCCTGTTTTTTATCCACCATATTCCAGTATGATTGCAACAATGCTAATAGAGTGTGTCGTCAGAACTGGCATTCATCTGGAGTTTGGCTAGCATGATATCCCTTTTGGTCTTGAAACATGCTGACTATAATTCAACATGAGCAGGACAATCCCCCTCAGATCATTAAACAGCACATTTGATATGGCATGTGGGTAAAGCCTGCTGTCACTGCCAACATGTATTAGATAATATGTCTTGGTGTTAAACACAGCACAGTTGGTAGAGCTGTACCTGTAAACTGTCCCTGTTTTTCATGCTAATTTTAGCTCTGTCCTTTATCCCACCTCAAACTGATGACTTCTGGAGAAAAGGTTATGAATTATCCTTAATGAAGGACCAAAATTATGGTTATAGACTTTTTACTTCAGCAAATGTTGAATAAGTCACATTATCTTATTCCATCAATATGTCAAGTTAACAAAACTAATAATTTCAAATTGTCCCTGATTATGTTGAAATGATGGATAACAAACAGTCCTGATCAATATATCCAAACATTCTTAACGAATATTCTGATTCAGTCTTTCTACTGAATAATGTCTGGGTTGTATCAGAAACTTAGATTTTATTGCTTATTGTTGGCATTGCTCAACCAGATATTTAAGATAGTATTTCTGTCTTTTTTACTTGTGTGTTGTAACCAGATGGATGGTTAGGTGAGATAACATGAATTACTACTTTTTGGACTAATTCTCACATGGATCAACCAGATAAGTTTGACATTTCTGCTTGTAATTCTATTTCTGATTATACTCCGTAGTTGCCTGAATGAGATAAAGGTTATTACTTGCAGACTATTGCCAGTATGCAGCTACCATATATTTTCAGCAGTATTCCTGGCTTAGTCAGTCATGTGTGGAATTTAGATGGGAGGAAGGGCTCAGTAATATACAATTATTGTACTATTTTTACTGAAGTAATCCGGTCTTCTCCTAACATATGCTAATGAGTCTGTCACATAACAGCTGCTCAAGGTAATGAATGCCTTCTCAACAGGTTAGGTGCAGCAAGTATCACCTGTCTAAGCTTGCGTAACTTTGCACTAATGATATGCTGGTCATTATCACATTAAACGCAGTTACAATATAGCGTTGAGTCATCATCATTTTTCAGGTAAAACACTCTGCAGCTGTCATTACTATTCACATAAGAAACTCGTTCTCACACTGCTGAATGCAGAACCCAGACGTGTGTTTTTGTCTGTGCAGTCATTTCAAGCCTCCTCCACCATGCTCTTTCTGTCATTTTTACAATTTGATACACAGTAAAGTCTGCATTGTGGTTAAATGCTTCATATTCTTGTGAGCTACTGCAATTGAACATCGTATCATGTAGTAATTTTCTGTATCACGCAGACCCTATATGGTTTGCTGGTGTGTTGCTTTTCCAGTGACTCTGTGCAGGAATATAACATCAGAATGTTGTATACTGTTATGTTTTTCAGGTGTAATTTCAAGTGGAAAGTAACACGTCCCCAACGAAGATGCCATCTGTGGAGGAGAAAAGGTGATGGCACGGACATTGGTGCCATGACCACCAGTTGTAAACCTGTATAACACTTAAATGAATGGGGTGGACCGAGCAGATAAGCTCAGGACGCATTATCCTACTGCCAGAAAGGCCTGCAAATGGTGGCTGTACTTGTTCTGGTTTTTATGGGATGTGGCCATAGTAAATTCTTTCATTATATTACTTGAAAGCAACAGCCACCAGCAACTGTCGCCCTCTGGACATCCTATTCCAGTAACAGTTAGTTTTGAAGGAACCTAGGCTTGCACCTCCTTGCCAGTTATAACAAGAGGAAAAGATGCACATAGATTACTCTCCCAGAGTCCGTGAGCTGATTTCAGCATGGCTCACACTTTCCAGTAAAATGGTGGAAATCAAGAAGCAAAAAACTGTGCCAGCAAGGGTAAATGTGCTGAGCCATCATTGCCATTGCAATGTGCCCTTTCACTCTCCCTCTACTCTGGTACAGTAAATGTATGTAGGTAAGGGCAGCAAACAGTACATTACTTCCATTCTTGAGTCCCTTATGTCCCTTGCTGATTGGGCACATGTAAAGAGAAAAGGCAGAGGTAAGGGAGACTGCTGACACTGAAGGAAGTTGAGACAGTAGTGGTATCAGCAGTCTCAGTAGCCAGCGCAGGTATCTGAAACATCAGATGCCCTCAAGTGCCACTGAAGTCCCATTCCTGTCCAGGGTTCATTAGTGAACTGGCAGTCCTTACCCTGCTTTTTCTCTTTACATGTGCCCTGTCTACTACAAATAGTGTGTGACTTGCTGATTTTCAGGTTAGGTATGTACATCTGCATCATCTTTGCAAATAATGAACCGAAAGAATAATGCCCATGTGGATTGCAGTGAAGATTCGAACAGGCAAACAAAGTAATGAACATTATATACATATACATGTAGTAATGAAATAAATACCTCAAACATCACCAGTAACATATTTGCATTTCTTTCCTGTGCAGACACGTCCACCTTGTGACAGTGACATGGCTTCATGAGCAGGAGAACGACAAGCGAGAGTTTGCATGTGTGGCTTATTCCTACATTCACTGGGCTGCTAACCATGCCTCACGAAGAAAGAACCACTATAACTTGAGGTTCCCCACATCTAGTGTGACGGTATACTGGATTGCAAGAAGAGGTATGCATTGCAGTGGACTCTTGCAGTTGGAAGAGAAGTGTTCCATCTACCCCTGAGCCTGACATGTACTGCACATTGGAGGGAATGATGTCATCACTCACCCACTTGGAAGGCTACGGTTTCAGGTCAGAAAAAGTTTTGAACACCTGCAGTTGTGGTGGCCATGTCATTTTGTGTGGTATGACATAATTCCTCACCAGATATGGAAAACTGCAAAGAGTGAACGGGCAGTGCACAAGGCCAGATGTTTACAGAATGGGTTAATTCATGGCTTGATGCATAGGGTCAGTGGATCAACTATCTGCCATGACAACATCACTGCAGAAGATGTTCACCTTTTCAAAAGCAGTGGCATTCACCTAACTGAGGATGGCATTGTGTTGACTGCTATGAGTGATGTATTGGTAACATGCAGCTAGTGAGAACAAATGGAAAACAGCCATGACCAAGTAGGACAAGTGTGGTAAGAAACTCTATTGATATATTTTATGAACACCATTGTCACTACTGATACAGGAAAAGAACTGCTAGGGAACTTGTACACATGCTGAGTAACACTTCATTATCAGATTATAAAAGAACCATCTGTATGCTAAGTGCAGGTACAGATTACCGTTTGAGTATGAATTGTTACGTAATTATATTTTTCTTAGTTTGGCAAATAACTGTGGTAGGGAGATGGTGAACATGCTGAGTAAGAACAACTGTTTGAGGAGAGTGCCACATACAAGAGGATGTCAATAACCATCCTGCACACACATCACAATTTGGTTACAATTATGGTCGAGAGAGTTATGATTTATTTTCCTATTGTGCTAAATAACTGTCAGGGAGCATGTCATCAGGGTAAGTAATACCTCGATTTGAAGGCAATATTAGTTACAGGATGGAAAAAAGAGCTCTGTATGCTGGACAAATGTACAGATATCACATTATGTTTAGGACTTTGGTTATGACTTATATTTCATATTTGAATAACATTTGTCAAGGAACATGTCAGTATGCCAAGTAGTAGCTCATTTTAAAGACAGTATTAGTACTTGTAAGATGAGAAAAGAACTGTGTATGTATGCCATACACATGTCCAGATATCAATTTGTTTGGGGCCATGGTCATGAGAATTGATATTTTTTTCATATTTTGCTGAACAACTTTATCAGGGAACATGTCATCAGGGTAAGTAATACCTGATTTTGAAGGTAGTAGTTACAGGATGGAAAAAGAACTGCCTGTATGCTGAACAAATGTACAGATATCATATATTGTTTAGGACTTCGGTTATGGAAATTATGATTTTTTTTCATATTTTGGTAAAGCACTTTGCTAGGGAGCATGTCAATGTGCCAAGTGATACCTCATTTTGAAGACAGTAGTAATAGAACATGGTTAAAGAACTTGTCTGTGTGCTGTACACATATACAGATATCAGTTTGTTTAGGACTAAGGTTATGAAAATTATGAATTTTTTCATATTTTAGTAAATAGCTTTGCAAGGGAGCATGTCAATGTCCCAAGTAATACCTCATTTTGAAGACCGTATTACTCCTTATAACATAGAAAAATAACTCTATGCTGTACACATGCACATATATCAGCTTGTTTAATCTTGTAGGATTATGAAAGTTTTACATTTGCAATATTTCTCATTATTATGCCCATATCTTTGCAAGGGAGCATGGTGGTGACACAAATGATGCATCATTTTGAAGCTGACATTGAGCCACACAACTTGTACACTGATGTGTAGCCTTGGTCTTTTACAGCTGATGAGATGTGCTTTGTTTATTTATCAATTATGAGAAATACAATTTTAATATTTCTGTGAATATCTATGTAATGGAACATTACACAGTAATGGTTAAGGTATCATTTTAAAGTTAACATTCATACAAACAAAGTAATTACTAATTGTATGGATCTACATGGTACATTTACCAAGAAATTGTAATTTGTTGTACCAAAAAGGTTAAAAGAAAAATATGCACAATATCAGTATCCCTTAGCAAATATTTAATAATGACTTGCATATACACTATCAACATTTAGACTGTTGGAAAGGTCAGTGTTTGCTGAGCAACTTTCGCATTTACATTTTTAGTCGAGCTCTTATGGTTAGAGTTATGAACATTTGCTTTCTATATGGTATTACAAATAGATTATCTGAAAATAAGCTCAGGCTACACTGTTGTTCCTGTGGTGGAAGTAAGAAAGCAGCATTTTCCAAGCTGCAACGGAGTGAATGAGTTAATAAAACAGCAGTAATGAATTGTGTTTTATAAAATACTGTATTACATGGATTATAGTAAAATAGATAATATTCTAAAGTAGATTAGCAACATATAATGCATAAAGAAGCAAGATGGATAAAGCAGATATGTAGGGAAGACAATAGGGGAAATTGCTGAAGTAATGAAATGTTTTGGTTAAGTATGAATTAAGAGACATATCCTATAGAACAGGGGGCGGAGCAGTGGTTAGCATTGTCACCTCACAGCAAGAGATTCTCCGTTTTTTTTTTTCTCAGCTGGGATGCCTTCTGTGCGGAGTCTGTGTGTCCTCTGGATGCTCTGGTTTCTTCCCACATTCCAAAGACATGCAGCAAGACAGCTAGGCACTCTAAATTTGTGCTGTGTGCGCGCGCACCCGTGCAAGTGTGTGGTACAGATGAGCTACTGCCGCAGGGCTAACCACACAGTTGTGTAATCCTTTGCTGTAGATGAATGTCACTGTTGAAGTTGACACCCCAACCCCATGTACAAAAATGGAAAATGGGTTTGAGGGTGGATGGGATTGAACAGTATGAATATGATTACATATGAAATAAAGTAAGACTGTACCAGTCTCAGTTTGGATTTTTGAAAAAAATCACCAAAGCAATGGCTGAAGACAAATGGTGGACACTGCATACCTCAATCTCGCCAAAGTTTCTGAGACAATTCCGTGCTCAGGTATAGTATAAAAGCTAATAACCTGCACATAAACCCTTATGCTACCTGCATTTTGCCAATTGTCTCACAGACAGGGCACAGTAAATCTAAACCGGAGAAGTTTCCTCCACAAAAAGACCAGTTACCAGTGAAATTCCCCATGGTTCTTTGTTTATAATCTACTTTTCTGAAGTAAAAGCCAGTACAAAAGGCTCTGGCTGAAGAGGTTTGCAGGTGTGCAAACTAGGAGCAGTTATAGAATACCCAGTGACTTAGCCATCCTGCAGGTAGGTTTTTCCAAATATATAATGGGTGCCAGAATCATGGACTGAAACTAATGCCAAAAAATGCATTATTGTATCCTTTGGGAAGTCATCAATCCCAGAGAACTACCACATTAACAATGTACCTTTAAGAGTTGACCCAGTTTGAAATTTGGGAACTTACATGTAGAGCGACCAAAATTTTGACCAACAAGTATCCATTGTAAGAAAGCCCTCCTATTTTGCACAGCTTATAAATAAAGGGATTCTGTCTAGATCTATAGGTGTCCTTGACTCCCTTTACTCTACCCTCATTAGGCCAGTCATTGAATATAATGACCCCTTTTGGCATGCATCTGTCCAGACATGTGCAACAACAGAAATACCCACAGAGATGCTTTACTAAAAGGGTACAAGGCCTAAACAATATGTCCTACATAGACCAACTGAGTGTACATACTGTTAGAGATTAATAAAGCTAATTCAAAAAACAAGTTCCATTTTCAGTTTTTGCCAGAGATTTGCTAGCACAGAGTCAGCCACACAATACTAGATGACTTGCATCAATTTTTCTCCTCTGTCAATTTCTAGAGCTTCTATATCCCCCAGTAGCTTTAGAGCATATATTACAAAATCCTCATTTCTAAACATTTTTGCTATTCAAGTTACACTTTTAAGTTTTGCTAAGTGTTCAGCTTGATGTCCCTGTGAAGGAGTGGCCCATTGCATTTCATCCATAATAAAATGACAATTTGGATTACAGATAATTAGCTCCTCCGATATTCTTGCAGAACTCCCTGATTGTTACTACTGAATGCTCAGATGTGATTCATGAACATTTACATTCTTTGATTTCTGACCTCTAAAGAAGTATAAAACAGATCAAGTGGAAAGAAGAAACAGCCAATAAAATGTTTTTAGCTGATTTCTGTGCGTTGTAAACTTTTAAAAAATGCAATGTGGTTGTATACCTGGATGACTATGACTTTAGCAAGCTACAATTTAATGAGTAATTAGTTGATCAGGCTGTTGTCAACAACATAATTGCAACACTTCATGATTTTAATTAATTTTACTAGTCTCCAAGATGTGTAGAGACAACATTCCTTCATGGGGATGGGAAGGAAAATTTACCCTAGTGTGAAACCAAATGTTAAAACAGAAAAAATAGTCAATCAGGGCTGCTTGTGTCATGCCTCACTGAAAACTGAGTCGATAAGATGACCAACATTCCAACTGCAGTTCTGTTAACATAAGTATCCTTTATTGTAATTTACTTTTATGATCATTGTTTGTTGCCTATGATTAATTCCATGACGATGGCATGTACCTGGTAGCAACTGTATTTACTGATTGCCATTTGTTAATTTTGTAGGGCCTGCATTCCTGTGTCACAGCATTTGCTTTACTATGGCGTAACCGTATGTAAATTACTTAACAGCTAAGAAAGAAGGTAAAAGCAAAACCTTGTCTTTAATCACCAAGAAGCAGTTATCCAAATGACTATATAAAGAAATTGAGGTTTCCTATCTTTCTGTAGACACTTCAGGAAGTTTCTTCTCTTTCAATTTCATATGTGCCATCTTACATTCTGCATCATTTTATTATTGTCTCTAGTGTCACGCTGTGTCACTGCAGTCTGAACAGTGAACTAATTTATAATCAAGTCCATTATAGCATGTATTCAGTTTCTACAATGATTTAGTACGGATTGTTCAATGTAATTAACATTTCTGAATGTCAGCATTGCTGTTACAAGATACTCATATTAACGGTATCCAAATACATATTAGTCTATAAAGTATTAAATCTAAATTAGATGAACCCTTAAAGAAGTAATTTTCAGAGGAACATGTGATAAATA
>NC_056749.1:163745520-163773618 GCF_019279795.1 Protopterus annectens
GCATAAACAAACTTATTATTTTATTAAAAGCATGAGAGACGCACTTTATTTACTTGTCTTTGCAAGTGCAAAGTGGGTATATAGTTTTCATACAGACAGTAGAAATAGCCAGAAGATACACTATATAGACAGGCTATAAACTTGGCAGTCTTGCCAAAGGCCTATTTCTGACAGCCACATGTAGAGTTATTATCCATATTCATTCCAGACTGTGGTGAATTTGTGACAGAAGATACAGTGGATATAAAAAGTTTACACACCCCTGTTAAAATGCCATATTTTTGTGATATAAAAAATGAGACCACAATAAAACATTTCAAAACTTTTCCCACCTTTAATGTGACCTATAACCTGTACAATTCAATTGAAAAACAAACAGATCTGTTAGAGAAAAAAATAAAAAAATGTACAATAAGCTGGTTGCATAAGTGTGCACACCCTTAAACCTTAAGCCTCTAACCAGAGTACCCAATTATTCTTTGTAAAATCAATACTATACAAATGGTAATGTTGACCAAGCAACAAGACTTTCAGGAGCATGAAGCCCACAATGCTGCCAAATAAATGTTGTTACTTGCAAAGGTTAAAACTATTTTCTAAAAATCTGACCACAATGAAAGGTTTAGACATATTTAAGAATAATAAAATAGAAAACATGAAAATACTGAATATCATTTACAATAAATACCAGAGTTTCAATTCACAGGAATATGAAAACACAGCTGGAAAGATTCCGACAGCTACAGAAAAACATTAACCAATTCACTATATTTTCTAACTGAAGAATTAATGTTCCCTAGTTAACCTACTTACAAAAGCAAGACAAGATAAAATGGGTGAGTGGTCTTTGTTGTCAGGTTCCCAAAAACAGAGTGGCAAGTGTCCTCTCATATCTTACCAATATCTAAAATAATGTCAGTGCTGTCTATAGAATGACATATCTGGTCACCTGACACTGTGGTTCCCACACTACCCCCTGACTAGAAGGTGAACCAGAATTTAACAAAGATATGTCACAATACACACCTAGGGCTTTGCCAAGCCATCTGGAGACTGTAAAATAATTCCAATGCTTCACCCTTCTGAGACTAACCAGCCATTCTCTGGCACGCCAGAGTAGCAAGTGGTTCACTACTAATGACAATAAGAGCAGGATCTTACACCAATCATTGAGTCTCTGGCTGTAATCAGGCCCAAGAGAAAATCTATGGCCTAAACCAAGTCATTTAATTTCTGGCTACTTTTCTTAAGGTAAGCTGAGCTTAAACCTTTCCCTTCCAGCATCCCATGCTAACATGTATACATTTCCTCATTTACAACAGTACAGTCTGATATAAATGTATATTTGTTTGTCCAGCATGACCCACTGTTGATACATTTTTAACACGCATCTGTACAAATCAGTTTGATATAAAAATGACAAAATTCTTTACAAAACTACAGCTAGCTACACTGGCATATATTATACATACACTGCCCTACTCTGTCTGGCATAGCTGGCACTAGCTCACATCACATCGCTCCTCCCTTTAAAAACTCAAGCTAGTTTCCCAAGTGCCTTGCCTACATTTTGGCACTGCTCACAGATCCTGCAGTACTCTGTTACATCCTTTGCAATCCCAGGCCAATAAAAGTTATGCATAATATGTCTCTTGGTAAGCTTTATGCCAATATGATCTGCAAAAGCAATGTCATGAGCTATGCCTAGAAGTGCCAGATAGGCTCTAGGCACTACCAGCTGCTGTACTACCTCCCCCTCTAGCCCTCCTTCAGGGGTCTACTCTCTATACATTAACCCTTTATTCCAGTACACAGACTCCTTTTCTTTGAAAATGAGGTAACTCCTTAGCTACCTCCCTCAAGCCTTGTAATGTAGGTCCAAGAGCTAAGCCTGTCAACTCTACCATTGTGACCTTTCTCAGCTTCCCTTCCACAGGAAGTCTGGTATCTTCTGACAGCAGTGCCTCACTATCAGCCTGGGTGCTACTATTAACTTCTGCCCTTGCAGTCATGCTGTCCAAGGGAACATCAGTACCTATCAGCAGCTGTGGTTCACCTTCAGGCTTACTGTTACAGGGTAGCTCCATCCCTGAAATAGCCATGTCTCCCCCGCCGGCTACCAGACCCATGTGTCTGTCTCCATGCCTAACTGCATGCAACTGCATGCACACGAGGTACTCCATTATCAAAATCATTCCCTTTTAAGGTATCTCCAGGGATATCCTCAAACCTACTTGCTGTGGTAAGGCCTGAAACCATGCTGGGAGTTGGATAGCAAGTTATTCGGTGCAAGGTATTGCATTAGTTGCTTGTGTACACGTTTCTCCATTATTTTGGCTAGTGGGGAAAGAATGGCAATGGGTCTATAGTTCGCTATGTCTGTAGAACTACCACCTCTTTATGGAGTGGGATGACGTGGGATATTTTCCAGAGGGAGGGGATAGCGCTTTCGGATAAGGTTCTGTTGATAAGGACAGATATGGGATATGCAATGACATCTGCAGCTATTTATAGGTACTCTGCAGGGAGGAGGTCAGCAGCGAGGGTGGTGCATTTTAGTCTTTTTTTTTTTTTTAATAAGTGTTTTGATAAAACTAGTGGATATCGGTTGGAAGCTAAATTGGGGGAGATTAGTGGGTAGATTGGGGGTATGGTTTAAGTTTGTGGGGGTTAGCTAATTTGCTAGGGATTGGATTGTTTCAGTGAAAAAGTTATAAGTGCCAGCTATGGTCTTCTCTAGGGAACTATGGGTGTGATTAGCCATGGTTGGGGTGGTAGAATGACCTGGATCAAGTAGGTGATTTAAGCCTGCCCAGGACTTTTGAGGGTTGTTTTGTTTTTGTAGGAGATTTTGGTAGAAGCTTTTTTTTTTATCTAGTAAAATATATTTTTTTATATCATTCCTGAGTTGACGATATTTTAGATGGTCAAGTGGGGCTTTAGTTCTCCAGCTGGCCCAGGCTCTGCTTCTAGTTTTGATTTTAGATTTGGTCTCTTTTGTGAGCCATGGTGCTGTGCTTGATCTAGATTTTATTGCATGTGCTGGAGCATGGGAATCAAGGATACTTAGGAATTTAGTGTTAAAGTGAGCTATAGCCTCTTCTAATGGCAGATTTATTTTTAGTTTTGACCAGTCTACTGCTTTTAGTTCATTTAGGAATATAGTAACGTTTTTCCCGTTTCTAAGTGTGTTATATTTGGTCTGGTGAGGGTTTCCTGCCTTATGATTAATGATATAGGTTAGTAAATGGTCGCTAAGGTCATCAGGGAGAGTGCCAGCTGTGTACAGGTGGGTTTGGTTATTAACTAGGATCCAGTCTAGGATACTATCCCTGTTGGTCGGTTTATCCTAGTGGGAGAGGTTATGGTCTGTTTAAACCCAGATAGGTTTATAGGGGTGAGGGGGGGTTGGGGGAGCAGGGGTGCCAGTTGGCATTGAAGTCACCAAGAACTATGGTTTCTTTTGGGATAGGTAGTGGATAACCAAGTATAGGATATCCTCTAGGGTGTTTAAGCTGTCGCCTGGTGGAATCACAGCACAGACTATGTTCAAGCATTTTATTTATTTTATTATATTAATCATTGGTTATGAGGAGTTCTGCATTATTGAATTGGAGTGGTTGAATGGTGTCTCTATTAGCAGAGTATTTTTGTAAAGGACTGCTATCCCACCTTCTTTCCTTGTGTAGTATGGTCCAACTGGTGAATATTATATCCTTGGAGGTAGTATCTCATTATCAGTAGTACTAGGTTAGTACGGTCCAACTGGTGAATATTATATCCTGGAGGTAGTATCTCATTATCAGTAGTACTAGGTTAGTACATTCTAACCGGTGAATATTATATCCTGGAGGTAGTATCTCATTATCAGTAGTACTAGGTTAGTACGGTCTAACCGGTGAATATTATATCCTGGAGGTAGTATCTCATTATCAGTAGTACTAGGTTAGTACGGTCTAACCGGTGAATATTATATCCTGAGGTAGTATCTCATTAACAGTAGTACTAGGTTAGTACGGAATTATATCCTGGAGGTAGTATCTCATTATCAGTAGTACTAGGTTAGTAACCGTGAACATTATATCCTGGAGTTCGTATCTCATTATCAGTAGTACTAGGTTAGTACGGTCTAACTGGTGAACATTATATCCTGGAGGTAGTATCTCATTATCAGTAGTACTAGGTTAGTACAGTCTAACCGGTGAATATTATATCCTGGAGGTGATATCTCATTATCAGTAGTACTAGGTTAGTACAGTCTAACCACTGAATATTATATCCTGGAGGTAGTATCTCATTGTCAGTAGTACTAAGTTAGTACGGTCTAACCGGTGAATATTATATCCTGGAGGTAGTATCTCATTATCAGTAGTAGTAGGTTAGTACGGTCTAACCTGTGAATATTATATCCTGGAGGTAGTATCTCATTATCAGTAGTACTAGGTTAGTACTGTCTAACCAGTGAATATTATATCCTGGAGGTAGTATCTCATTATCAGTAGTACTAGGTTAGTACAGTCTAACCGGTGAATATTATATCCTGGAGGTAGTATCTCATTATCAGTAGTACTAGGTTAGTACAGTCTAACCGGTGAATATTATATCTTGGAGGTAGTATCTCATTATCAGTAGTACTAGGTTAGTACGGTCTAACCAGTTAATATTATATCCTGGAGGTAGTATCTCATTGTCAGTAGTACTAGGTTAGTACAGTCTAACCGGTGAATATTATATCCTGGAGGTAGTATCTCATTATCAGTAGTACTAGGTTAGTATGGTCTAACCAGTGAATATTATATCCTGGAGGTAGTATCTCATTATCAGTAGTACTAGGTTAGTACGGTCTAACCGGTGAATATTATATCCTGGAGGTAGTATCTCATTATCAGTAGTACTAGGTTAGTACGGTCTAACCGGTGAATATTATATCCTGGAGGTAGTATCTCATTATCAGTAGTACTAGGTTAGTACGGTCTAACCGGTGAATATTATATCCTGGAGGTAGTATCTCATTATCAGTAGTACTAGGTTAGTATGGTCTAACCAGTGAATATTGTATCCTGGAGGTAGTATATTATTATCAGTAGTACTAGGTTAGTACGGTCTAACCGGTGAATATTATATCCTGGCGGTAGTATCTCATTATCAGTAGTACTAGGTTAGTACATGCTAACCGGTGAATATTATATCCTGGAGGTAGTATCTCATTATCAGTAGTATTTGGTTTGAGCCAGGTTTCCATAAGACACAATGTCTGGGGAGTGGGTTGCTAGGAGGGTGTGTAGGTTGGGAATCTTATTGTTAATACTTTTAATATTTAGGTGAAATGCTAGGAGGGAACTAGTGGGAGTTGAAAGGGGTAGCTTGAATGTAGGGGTTGTGTTAGGGGAGTGAACGTTATTGGGTGTAGATGGGCCAGGGTTAGGATGGATGTCCCCATGTGTTATAAGGTTATAGTGACAGAATACACTAAGCTTTAGGAGTTTGATTTAGAATTATGTTTTGTGGCTTTACAGGGGTGATATTTTGTTGAGGGTGGTAGATTTGGTGTGCTGGGGATGGTAAAGTGTTTGGTGTTATGTGTAAAGTTGTGGGTGGCTGTTTGACCATTTGGGTAGTGAAAACCATGGTCAAATTTTTGTTTGTAGACAGTAAGACGGTAAAATAGAAATAGAACAGGCAGTAGGGTAAGTAGTATTTTTTTTTTTTACTTGTCTGCATTTTGTTAGGGGGCAGGCCAATTTTGATGGTTGAGTGTGCTAACAGGGTGTGGAAATTTGACAACCACGTGGCCAAAGTGGTTAGAAAAACATTTTATATAGCCCACCTAATCATGAAGGGATTCACATCTAGATCAGGCTCATCCCTCATCAGGCCCATAATTGAGTACAATGCCCCTTTTGGGATGTACCTTACCAGACACCTGCAGCCACTGGAAAGACCCCAAAAGTACCTCACCAAGAGGATCAAAGGGCTCAAACAGATGCCATATGCTGCCCGGTTAAAGAAACTCCAGCTCTACTCAGTGGCATACCGCCTGTTCAGAGGAGATCTGTGCCGTAAAGCCATGTCCAACCCGAATTAATGGACATGCTGCACCTCAGAAAATCCAATCCCATCTTGAACCTCAGCACTGAAATAAATAGGACATGCTGGAGGGACAGATTCATACCTTCACTCTGGAATAAAATCCCAGTCCAGGTTAGGCAGAGTCCTCATTGACTCTCTTCAAGAGGAATCTTGATGAGTGGATGGGAGATCGGGGTTTACCCGGTATCACTTCTGTGTCACTGTTAGATAGAGGCACAGCACTAACCTCGAAAAGGGCATAGCAAAATAAATTTAAAATGGGTAAAGCCAAACACCTTATAAATGCCCTAGGGCAGATAGCCTAGTATGAACCTATGAACCTAAGAATGGAAGAGAAAGAAATGGGTTAAGGGGGAGGGCTGTAAAGTAGTTCCTTAGGTTTTTAGCAGGTCTAACACCGACTCCAAGTATTTCCTTAGGCTTTTGGTATGTATGGTTGTATGTTTGTCTGTAGTTTTAAGTGGTTTTTCGCACCAATTTATAGACTATGTTTAAGCTGTATTTCATGCACTTGCAAGTTAATTTTATAGCTGCAGGGTATTATTTTCAGGGCTATGTGAGGGAGAGAAGAGTGAAATTACTGTATTCAGTGTATTTGAGGTGTAAGAAAGAAGATACTGGGGCAAACTAGCTAATTGTAACAATATGGAGGGAGCCAAATTATTGTGTGGGGGGGGGGCAGCCTAAAAGGTGCCTTTAGACCCATGTCAGCAGCATACAGCATTTGCTTTAAATTCTAATCTATGTTTTGTTTTTAAACACAGACAGCAACAGTAAGAGGCTTTATTCTTTCTTTTGTACTTGCTTTAAATTCTAATTATGTTCTGTTTTTAAACACAGACAGCAACTTTAACAGTACAATTTGATGGAACTTTTTAGCATTAGGAGCCTGATTTAAGGGCTGGGAAGTTTGGTTCTGTTGACCCAGTATGGCTGACAAACAGTTTAAGCAGAAAGACTTTAGAAAAAGTAGTAACCTTAGTTAGGTTTGTTATTGAGGGTAGACCAGTGTGGCTGTCAATTTTATTTTGCTTTTTAAAAAAATTCAACTGGACACAGACCTTTTAATTGTGCGAGCCTTTCAGGGTGGGAGCCTTGAGAAGAGATAATACCAGGTTTACAGCAGGACAGTCATCTGGGTCGGGAGCACTAGCAGAAATGAGTTTACAACTATTTCTTTGCTTATTTCACATGTAATATTTACAATAATTTATTTGTTCTTGTCTTCATTCAAGTACTCAACTCCTGTCTCTGTTGTGCTGTTGGCATTCCGTACAAGTCTTTATGCAGGTTTTTTCCTTATGTTTTTTTTTCTTCAGAATTCCCCATCAGTTCATCTTCAATTCTTCTAGTGATATTTCTTACAGTTTTAGGTTTCTATTGCTGTATCAACAGAACATGTCTCTGAGAACAGACAAGTCATATTTACTGTTTAGATGCCATCAAATCCTAGACCCTTTTGAGACTTTTGTCAACTCCATCTCCGAATTTTGATGCTAGACCTCTACATGGGTGACCTTGCTTTGTTTTCCTCATCCCCATTCTTATACTATATGGTTGTATCAAACTGCCCTTTTACCTATTTTTTTAATAGAGTGTATCAGCCTACTGCACTCTATTTATAGACTGGCCTTTTTCTCACATTTTCTACCATACTTTAAAAGAGGAAAACATTTTCTTAATATCACCTTTTAAATCAAATCAGGGGTTACAGCTGCAGGATGCAACAACTTCCCAGAACAATTTGAATTTCTGTGTATGTAAGGAGTACTATTTTCTATCACAATGAAGAAATATTTCCTGTACTTCTTGGTTTTTACTAATCTTATGCTTACAAATTGGGGATCTTCGGAAGGGAAATCATGCTTTCAAATTCTAGCATATCTTGAAGTTTCTTCCTTTCTAAAAGCCTGTCAATTTCATAAGCATAGCAGTAACTCAAACAAAGTAGATTCAGTTATTCCAGCAACATTGTCACTCACTATAGGAAAATCATTTGAACCATGCATTTCAGTTTGCACATTTCTATTGGCAGCATTTCCTTCAGTATTAGCAGCACTGAACTTAGCTATGTGACTACCCCCACATCTGAAACAAATTAATACATTTGCTTTTTCACAAAACATACTGCACTTATTCTCAACTATTACATTTAAAAGCAGACATCTGTTAATACTGTACCAACTAATAAATGTGTTAGTACATTTACCAGCATATCAAACTTCTTTAGATCACTGTGTAGTACTCATTGTGTCTATTACTAAGCAAAACTATTTTAAAACCTGTCTACTACTAAAATATTTTACAATCTTCAGTTTATTGTTGCTATCAGATTCAAACCAGAGATTTAAAATAGGAGTCATACTGTGTATTTCTGCACTTACCAGTTAACATTACTGGACTTTCGGAGTTATTGCTCGTACTTCAGGAGTTTTACCTGCCCTGACCAGAAGTTCCTTCTTAGGTTTGTTGAAGTCCATGCAATCATAGTTCCCTCCATGTTCAGGAGTTTTTAAAGTCTCTACTGTCAGTTGGAAGACAAGATTCTTGCCAAGTCTGCTCTGTTCCAGTTGTCTGTGGTAGTAGATGCCACCAAGCAAGATTCTAGGCTATCTTCCCTGGCTAGTTTCTTCATAGTAGGCACAGACCTGATGTTTACAACTAGATTTGCCTAAACAAACAGTTGTTGCTGTAATTGCATCAGCTTTTGTCCAGATATCGCTTGTGTCTCTACAAGTCTTAGTAATAATTCCTCCAAGGTCAAGGTCACCAGTAGACAAACCAACAAGCACAACTCTTACAATGCTGTAGGGAATTATCCCAAAATATACTTTACATTTAGCGGCTGAATTATTGCAAGGAACTGAAAAATGGCAAGACTTTGGATAACTGCCAATATTCTCCACCAGTGTGTAAATTTAATAAGGTACTTGAAGCAAAATATATATGAAGTTTTACTCTAACTGGGAAAACAATTATCTAAATAGAGTAAAAACAGTATACTCTGCCTTCTCAGAATTACATCCAATATTATTTCTCAGCGGTTGGGTAGCATTCGAAAGACATGCGTGCGTAAATGGGCGTGCCTTCATTGAAGGTTGAGTGTTGAGCTGGCACATCAGCGTTTCGTAAAAATCTACTGCCAATCATTACTGGACCGGAGTTCCGCTGTGGCGACCCCTTACCGGGAAAAAGCCAAAAGACAACAACTGTTTCAGTTTCTTGCAGATTTTCAACTTACAGGTTGAATGCAAGTCCAAGGCTGCAGCAGTTAAACAAGCTTTAATTCTAGCTCTTAACTAACATTTTTCTTGATACAATTCCACATCTTGCCTCAATGAATTGGCATCTCCAGTCCTCCATGGTCTTCCACTTTGCTATTCTTCAAATGAGAAATGACTTCCTGATTGTACAGTGTAATCCAACTGGGGAAAATATATTCTTACCAGATATACAATAATGTATTACAGGTCCTTGAGGGAGTCATAGGTCAAAATTATCTGAATAGGATCAAACACAGGCAACACAGAGCAGGAAGAGGAGTTAGACTCGGTTTTACAGGTAAATTCATGATTACAACCTCTCTAAGACCCACATTCAAAAAGTCATAAAATTTCTTTTGAGGAACAAGGACAATGTCTCACATTTGCTGAGATGAACTACATTCATTGCTCATTACATTGAAATGGCACCTTAAGAGATGGTGAGTCTTAGTCCTTACACAATTCCTGAAGCTTAAAAACAAGCTTTACAAAAAGAGATTAAAAAAAGATGCTAAAACTAGGCATCCCTGAATAACCCAATAGGGAATGCAATACTCTCATTGTGCTGATAACAGAACCAGATGCCACTATCTGGGTCTCAAAAAATAAATACAAAATTTGACACTTATCCCATTGCTCTAGGTGAGTGAACTACAGGAGTGGCTGGGGAAGACCCATCATAAACCTATTCAAGACATGACCAAGGCATAGTGGGAAAGCTCTCTGTCCCACGTCTCCAAGAAAAAAAAAGCTTTTTCCACCACAGAGGACCTTTTCCAAGACACAGTATTACCAGAGCTATGTGTTGCAAAGAATAATTAATAAGGTCTTAAAGCTCTCATCAGCACTATGCTGCAGTCTACCTTGATTATGAGGGAGGGAATTATGTTGTCAAATTATCATAAGGAGCAGGCAACAACAGATACACTGGGTTTAAGAGCACAACTAGAACAGGGTGGGTGGGAAGGAAAAATAATTAGACCCTTAGCTCTGAAATGACAGGCCTGGAACTGCCCCAATGCAAAGACAAGTCCTGAACTAGCCTGACATACTCAGTACAGAAAAATGAAGCCAGGGCTTAAGAAGAGTTGTGTAAAATCTTACCATGACCATATATGTTCTCTTCTATATGCTGCCGTATTCATTGCATTATGGAGTAGTCTGCCTCCGGCTGACTCGTACTTGCAGCCTGCATACAAACCTTTACATGCTAATGCGAGGTGTGTGTGATGCCGCACATCTCTCCACATATACTCAGAGATGTCTGGTATAAAGCGGATGTAAGCATGCACCAACTTCAGAACTGAATGCTGTCAAGCACCAGCCTGAGTCTCGGTGAAAAACATCACCGGAAAAGAACAGGCAAGCATCAGGGGGAAGGCAGCAGGCCCACAATACTGCAGCATATAGAAGAGAAGGACATCTGTGGTTATGGTAAGGTTTTACACAACTATTCTATGTCCTTCTATTCATATGCTGCAGTATTCATAACATATAGGAGAATGCCAAAGCTTAAGCTTGGGGACGGTTAGAGGGAGGAGGAGAATAGTCTTTCTACAAAACCCTGTAGAATAGCTCTGGCAAATCCAGTCCTGCACCTGAAGATGACATCAAGTTTATAATAACCCACAGGGTTAGAGCTGTTGTTGCGTCGTCAGACTCCAAGCCGGTCCTTAGCCAGGTGTCCCACAGGGCTCAGTGACACAGACATCCTCCAGAGAGGGTGGTGTGAGATTCATGGCCTTGTATAGTCCAATGCCAAATGTATAGTCATAAAATTGGGAAAACAACCCAAAATTACCACTAAGGTGGTAATCCACAGTAATCCATTAGACGTAAAGCTGGGGACCTGGGGACCCAAGTTGACGGTAATCCCCTTGACACTGACATTGCTAAACGGGTTAGGAAGATCTTCTAGTGGAACCCACCCGATGATGAAGGATTTCCCATCTAGATCAGGAGTCATTCAGGTACCCCTGTACCTTCTATTTGGTCAGTACAATGATTAAGTACAATGCCCCATGTACAATACCCTACTTTACCCACACCCTTTACCCGACACCTGCAGCAGAGTTGGAAGACAAAGGATAAAGGCTCAAAATGTCATCATAATGCGCCAAACATAGAAGAACCCAGCTCTTATTCAAGCTCAGATAATTGCCCTCTCAGTGGTCTGTTCTGTGTGGACATACAAGGCCATGTCAATCCAACCCGAAAATTAATGCTCTCCACCTCAAAAATCCAAATCCCACCAGAGCCACGACAAGAGACTTAGACCTAAACCACCGGATAAATAATAGGACGACATGGAGACACAGATTCATCACCCAGAGACTCCCCACACTATGGAACAGAATCCCAGTCCATGTGAGCGGATGGATGGAGGTTTGATTTACCCTGAGGGATGGGAATCATCTCTGTCACTGCTGACAGCAAACTAATAAACCAGTAGGTATTCTCATCCTAAGGTGGTGAATACACACACACACACCTGGCTAGCTTAATGCCCTAGGGCAGATAGCCTAGTATGAACCTATGAACCTATAATATTTAGTGAAGGTATGAACAGAGGACCAGGAAGCTGCCTCCAAGACAGAACATGTGTCTAAGCCTTTTAAGAAAGCCCCAGAGGAAGATTCTGCCCTAGTGGAGTGTGCCCTCATTGGGGAAGAAAGTCTCTTACTGTTAGCTGAACAACAGTATGAGTTAGCTTTAGAGATCCAGGAAGAAACAGTTTGCTTGGAAACCAGTTAACCCAAGGCCCATGGGTGATAGAACACAAACAGGCATTCAGACATATGGATCATTTTTGTTTTGTCAAGATAATATCCAAGTTGCCTGTGCACATCTAAGGTGTGAAGAATCCTCTCACTGGAAGATTGAAGGGGGGAAAGGAAAAAAGGTAGGAAGGTTAATAGACTGATTAAGGGATAATTTGTTGACCACCTTGGGCATAAAGGAAGGGTTACTATGTAAACATACCCTATATCTCTGCGGAAGACAGTAAAGGGAGATTAGGCATCAAAGCCTGCAGTAGAGTCCCTTCTGGCAGAGGTAATGACCAGCAGTAGAACTGTTTTCCATCTGCAGTGCTGCAGGGAAGAGGAGTTTGCTGGCTCAAAGGGGGCCAATGTAAGCTTCTATATCACAAGACCGAGATCCCAAGGAGGAGGGACTGGTTTCCTTGGTGGTCTGATATGAAGGATGCCTTTAACAGTTTAACCTCTAATCTAGAGGTTAATGAGGAAACATAGGCAGACAAGCCAAAATGGCAAAGATGGGCCTTCAATGAAAAATAGGGGAGGCCACCCTCCAGTAGTTCACAAAGGTAGGACAATACCACCGGAACATCCACTGATAGTGATTGTAGGTCCTTCTTTGACACCAGATAGAAAACCTTTTCCATTTGGAAACATAGGATTTTCTAGTAGTGGGTTTTCTGGCTTCCTGCAGAACTTGAAGCAGGTCCTCTGAGAATAGGTGTGTAAAGGGAATTAAAACCCTATCACCCATAGAGTCAGGTTGAGAGTTGACAGTTGTGGATGTATTAGGGTTCCCTTGTCCTGTGTGAGTAGCTCCATCCTGTGGGGTAACTTGTGATGATTGCCCCTTGCTAAGTGCAGGACAAGGGGGAACCAATGCTGCCTTGGCCAAAAGGGAGTCACCAGCAAGATTTTTGGCTGGTCCTGCTGAATTTTCAGTAGGACCTTTTGAAGAGGAGGCAAGGGGGGAATGCATACAAAAACATCCCCTTCTACAAAATGGCTAGAGCATCTACCATCCAGGCCAAGGGGTGGGGGGGACCCTGTCACAGAATTTGGGAAATTGCCTGTTCATAGGGGAGGAAAAATGATCTACTTGAGGCATACCCCCAATGGTGGATCAGGTCCAAAAACATATCCTTGTGTAATACCCATTTGTGGGACTGGGTCATAGACTTGCTTAGTGAATCTGCCACCACACTCTGAGCTGAAGGGATGTAAACTGCATGAAGACAGACTTGGCTTTGTAAAGCTAATTCCCAGGCATGCAGGGCTAGTCTGCTTAAGACTTCATTCTCCCCTGCTTGTTGATGTACCAAAGGACTGTAGTGTCTGTGAACTTAATGTTCCTGGCGTTAGCTTGGATTTGAAAACCTGTAGGGAAAAATTGAGGGCCCTTATCTCTTTGACATTGATATGTTCCTTTGTTTGGGAGATTCCAACATCCCTGCCGTCTAAGACTGTAGGGCCGCATCCCATCCTCTGTACGAGGCATCTGTGTATAACTTCTGAGAGGAAAGGAGTGGCTGTAGGGAGAGAGCTGAATTTTTGGTCACCTGTAGGATCCACCAGTCCAGCTCCTTTCTTATGCATGATAGGAGTGAAATCATGAAATCCAGGGGGTGGGAGTGCTGCATCCAAGATGGTCTTTAAGAACTATTGAATCTTTCTCATTTGTAACTTGGCCCATGGGAGCAATGGGATCACAGATGCCATGAACCCAACGATGTGTAGGAATTCCCTGACAGATTGAAGGGGTAAAATGCTCTGGAAATAAGTAGCCAGGAGCAGCATCTTTTCCTGGTGGCAGGGAATCCAGCATTTATTTTGTTTGGATCCTGCAACACAGGAAAATATGGTCTTGAGAGGGTATCAGTGAGGTCTTTTGACAGTTTATAGAGCAGCCTAGGCTCTTCAGAAGAGGGATAGTGAAGGTTAGATCTTCTGAAGTTGGTCTGAGGACTGGACTTGGATTAGGTCATCGTCTAGGTAAAGGAAGATCTGAATTCCCTGCAGTCTGCAAAATGCTATGACAGGAGCCAAGCATTTTGTGAAGACCCTTGGTGCTATTGATAGACCAAAGGGCAAAACTCAAAACTGAAATCATAAGGAAGCAAAAGAAAAATGCAAACATTTCCTGAACAAAAGCGTTTTTGGCATGTGAAGATACACGTCTTTGATGCCCAAGAACACCATGAATGCATGGGGGAGAATCAATGGAAGAATAGATGGCAGAGTCAGGATCCAGAAAGAGGGGACTTTCAGGAAGGTATTAGGATGACAAAGGACCAGGATGGGTCTCCAAGGCCCATCCCTCCTGGGGACTAAAAACATCCTGGAAAGACACCCTTCCTTTATTGTGATGGTGGGACCTCTTGGATTGTCCCTGGAGAAAGAAGATCTGAAATGACCCAAGGAAAGAAACACATTTGTTCTGTTGGTGGAAGTGGAATGCCTCTGAAAGAATGGTAATTTTCCCCCACACTGAAGTATCCTCTCTGGATGATGGAGAGAACCCAAGAATCCTGAGTGATCCAATTCCAAGCAGCAAGAGACTGGAATAGACAAATGTACATGCGGGGGTGGATGGCCCTGGAGACAGATAGTCACAGGCTACCAGGTTTAAAATGGGGCTAAAGTAGATTGAGCAGATTTAGGGAAGATGATGCCTGTTTCCTAAGGCCCCGCTTAGATTTTGAGGATGTAGATGAGGCATGTTTCCTAAAAAAGGCAGTCTTTGCAGGATAGTTCCTTTGGAACCTGTGGACAGGGGAAACAAGGATATGCTTGAGGTCCTGAAGCTCCTTACCTTTTTTTGTGTCAGGATTATAATAACTCTGCAGCTAAGCTAGCAAATAATGCTTTATCTAGGAGGGGTGTTCATCAGTTTGGCCTTGAAGTCATCAAGTAAGAGCTGTAACCTAAGCCAAGAACATCTCCTAAGAACTGAATCAGAGGCTGCTGCCCTAGTTGAGGTATCTGCAGCATCGTAGCTGCACTTAATAGAGTGCCTAGTCACCTGGGGCAGAGGGAATTAAGCATAGCTGCCACTTTCAGTTTGGCAGGGAGTCTGGGAGCTCAGAGAAGTTCCCCTGCATCTGAAAGGAGATCCAAGGTGTATTTGGCCATGTTGGTCTGGTAATTGATTGCGTGGAAGGCCAGAGTGGCAAAGGTGTAAACCTTTTTTTCCAGCCTCTGCATGACCTTACTGTATCAGATGGAAGTAGGGAACTGAAAGGTAACAATTTGAAAGCCTTCTCAGCTGAAAATGAAATGGTAGCTGGATCTGCAGATGGAGCTTTCAACAGGAACTTGGTGTCCTCAGGCACTTTGCAGAACCTGTCCAGGTGCTTGGGAGCTGGGAACTTGAATGCAGCAATAAAGGCATCCAGGAAGGCAGGCAGAACTGGAGAGATGGCAGAGGGTGATGTAGAAACAATCTGCAGAAGGTCATAACAACTCTTTTGCATATCAGATACTTGTGAGAAGTCCCACTTGAAGAATTCCTTACTTTTTTGAATAGTCTCCCCAAAGGAAATTTTCTCCCCAGGGGAATCTGTCCCATTAGATTCCTCTTCTGGGGAGGCATACTCCAGGGGAAAGCAATTTGGGTGGAGTATGATAAAGACTCATTCCCTGAGGATTCCTCTTCATCAGAAGAGGTACCCACAGTAGACCTCTTAAAAGCTGAGGAGGGAGAGAAATCCTGCAGAGGAACAGGAGGAGGAGAGGGCTGGTGCAGAGCCATGAAAGCATTTAAAAGGCTTTGTGAAAAAGCCTGCCAATCAGAAGCTTGCTGTCAAGGAGCAGGGGTAATATGCTTTGTTTTTAAGTTTTTCTTCTTAGGGGCTTCCATGTGATAGAAGGTCGAAGGGCCCAATGTCAGCCTACACTCTATGTCTGACATTATGTCCTCATGCACCATGATCTGGGTGACACCACCCAGACCTTTGGATATCATGAGCAGTGGTTCCCACTTGGCATCCAAGTCAGATGCCTGCATTTACCTCAAGGACGTGCAGCTGGACTCCTCCAGGGCTTCCACAGTGGTACCAGCTAAAGGGACATCAACCACCTCTGGGCCTACATCTGTCTTGAGATGGACGTCCAGAAGAGAAGGCGCAGTAGTAACATCAGGCCGAGGTTTCTTGGCCTTCTTCGCACTTTGCTCATCTGAAGGACCAGACTTCACCTCCATCTCCTGTATGAGGAGCTTAAGGCACTGATTCTCTAAGTAGAGCTTAAGTGAAGCTATGCAGCTTCTAAGAGTCTTTGGGATGAATGATTTACAGATAGCACAAACAGTATGATTGTGGTCTGGGCCTAGACAAAAGAGGCAGAGGTCATGGGCATCTATGTGGAATCTGCCTTCCACACTGACACCTGCCCTTCCTACCTGAAATGAAATCACCACGACACAGTAGCACTAAGAATTAAGGAAGAAAAAACCCCAATGGGGTACTTATCTGAATTGGGAATCACCACTGATTTGGCAACCGAACATCTAGAGCAGTTAATCGAGCAGGCGGCAGAGAAATTCTGTGATTGATGCATGCTGACATCTGCTTTACACCAGATGTCTCTATGACTGATGTATGTGGAAAGATGTGCGATGTCGCATGAACATTGCAGTAGCAAGTAAATTTTGTACGTGGGCCGGACATACGAGTCAGCCACAGGCAGACTACCCCTAATGTGATGAATACTGCAACATATGAATAGGAGGACATCAACAGTTGGGCCACTTAAACAGCAAAAATGCAATGCAACTATATACTGGAACCACTGCTGTAGGCATAAAGAACTAAGCTAAAGCAAACAATCTGTTAAAATGAATTTACAATCCCTCCTAACATCCCTCACTCCTCAGAAAATATTGCTTCCTCATTCAACACACACTTCACCCAAACCATACTATCACTAGCTAAACAACACAACCCCCCTCCCCTGCAACCCACACCTTCAACTAGTAATCTCCCCACTGCCTTCTCTTTTTCTTCTGTACCTACCTCCAACATAAAAAAACTCTTAACTAAACTTAAACCCACCAAATTAGCAGCAGACAGCCTCCCAAGTGAATACCTACAAATCACAGCTGATGCTCTGGCCTACCCAGTATCCATCTTGATTAACTGATCTCTGTCAGAAAGTTACATTCCCACACTGTAGAAAGTATCACATATAATTCCCCTCCACAAAGGTGGACCCTCCACAGAACTAACCAATTACCGCCCCATAGCTATTCTCTCGCCACTCTCCAAAATACTAGAGAGATGCATACACTCTCAGGTCTCAGACTACCTCCTTACTAACAACCTCCTTTCCAGTACTCAGCATGGTTTCAGACCAAACCATAGCACCACCACTGCCTTACTCTCCTTTACTAACACTGTCCTTCAGCATAAAAACAATGGCTACTTCTCCTCTGCTACTTTCCTAGACCTATCTAAAGCATTTGACATGGTCCCACACAAACAACTTATCTCTGTCCTCAATAACCTATCCTTCTCACAATCGGTCACCAACTGGTTTCAGAGTTACCTGTCTGACCGCCAACAATCCGTTGTATGGCAGAATTACATATAGATGACTCTACCATCATCTGCTCAGCCCAGTCCGCAAAAGTCACACAGCAAAACTAAAACCACTATATACCCACAGAAATAAGCAATTTCTCACCAAAGCAGCATCCAATATATACCAACCCATCCTACCATAGTCACCACTGAACTCCTCACCTCAAACTAGTCCTCCAGAATCAGATCCAGCAACAACACTTGCAGATCACCAAGGCCAATAACTCTGCTGGTGAAGCACTATTCTATTATGGAACTCACTCCCACCCACAATTACCTCCATACCATCACACCCACTAAAACTTTACTAAAAGCGCAACTAAAAACATGCTGGCTATGCCCTTGCAACTCCTCTAATATCATCCACCCTCCACTACCTACCTTGATTATAGCAAGCTCAGATGCTCATAAGCCAGTACTTATTATACAGCATGTCTGGTATACACTTCACAGATAAAGATTCTATACTATGTCTTCATCTGGTTGCTATGTAAATTGTTATTCACTATGTAATCCAATGTATATACTGTCTATTTTAACTGGCCTCCACTGAAAATGGACCTACATCCAGTCGGACACTCCCGGGCAACAAATTTAAATAAATAAATAAATAAATAAATACAATCGAAAAAAAAGAATGACAACAAATATGGTCTTGCTAGTAGAACTATTGTATCAAACCAAAGTTTGAGGATAAAATAGCTACTCAAGCCAAAGACAATCATAAGGCAATTTTTAGTTATGTTCATAATCAAGAGCACAGCACAACAATGCGCTGAGCTGATTGTGAACAATATTACCTACACTGAGGCTGAAGATATAGCCAACCTATTGGTCAATAAATTTAGCTTTAACTTTATCCCTCTCTCCCTCAAGATATACTAGAAACTGGCTTGCCTCTAGCTATCACACAAGACCAAGTCCTAAAACTGCTATCAAAACCTAAAAATGCACATTAATGAGTCCTGACAATACCTCTGATCCATCTTAAAGAGCATGAAACATGATTTAGCCACACCAATGACGGCACAGTTCAATCTCAGCCTCCATACAGATTTTGTACCAAGTGAATGGAGAACATCTACAATCATTCCCCCTGCATAAAGGACGATGTTCCAGAGACCCAGGCAATTACAGATTCACAAGTCTGCCCAGCCTCATAAGCAAAGCCATGGAAATACTTATGAAAGTAATAAACAAGGACATAGGGAACCTCCAAACACTGGACTGGTCTAAGTCTGGTTTTATCAAGGGTAGGTCATGTTTACTCAACCTGGTGTTTTTTTCTGAAAAGGTAACCAAAGCGATAGATGAACGGAAAACAGTACATATCACATACCTCGACCTGGCCAAAGCTTTTGACACAATTCTCCACTCAGGCATAGTAGAAAAGCTAAATAAACTGGGAATAAACCCCTATGTTACCCACTGGATTGCCAACTGGCTCACAGGTAGGGCTTTGATAATCAAAACAGGAGAGGTTACCTCCACAAAGGGACACGTCAGTGAGGTCATCCAGGGTTCTCTACTGGGACCTCTTCTGTTTGGCATTTACTTTTCTGAAGTAAAAGCCAATACTAAAGGGCTCTGGGCTGACTATGTTTGCAGATGACTACAACCTAGTAGCAGTCACTGAATACCCAAAATGACTTAGCCATCCTACAGTAAGATTAATCTCAAGTAACTGATGCCAAAAGTGTGGGTTAAAACTAGATGGTAAAATATGCATTACAGCCATTGGGAAATCATCTACTCCAGGGAACTACTAAATTAAAAATAAACTCCTAAGAGTTGACCCAGTTGTTCAGGATTTGAGAACTTGTTAGCAGTGACCTCATTTTTGACAAACTTGAGTCTGTTGTAAGAAATTCCTTTTATATTGTACAGCTTATAAACAGATTGATTGTGTCTAGATCTAGGGATGACATTGTCCCCTTTGACTCAACCCTCATTTGACCAATTGAATATAATGTCCCCTTTGGCATGTATCTGGACAGACGCATGCAACTGTAACACCTCCACAAATACCTTAATAAAAGAATACAAGGCCTAAACTCCATGTCCTATATGGCTGACTCAAAGCCCTGTCACCATACTCTGTTATCCTACAGACTACTAAGGGCTGATGTGTGTCTGGCATAAAAGGCATTCTCTAACCCATTACTGATGGGTTTACTTCAGTTCAGCAAATTAAATGGTGTAAGAAATACTCAGTCTAGGGATCTCAACCTTTTCTGCAACATTACTAGAATGGTTTGGAGGATACTGCTGCTGTGGAACAGAATCTTCATCCACAAAGTTAATCCCTGCTCATTTTATGGGAAATAGAACATTTACCCCAAGACTGAACTCTGTACTACTAATAAGCAGAAGCAGCTCCTAAGTGCTTTACCCCATTCATGGGTACTGTCAAATTATCTATGGTATGACCCTAGTTATTTTCATAAGAAGGAATATATAGATATTGACCAGGGGATAGGCAAGGACAATCTTTTACCAAAACTGATTCAAGCACAAAAAGGGAAATTGGATAGGCTGAAAATGCCCATAAGGGCAGCTAACGTAGTACTTACCTATAAATCTATGAACCTATGATGATGCGATTCATTCCACAGGCGGGCAGCTAGCCTAGTACTTACCTATACATCTATGAACCTATGATGATGGGATTCATTCCAGAGGTGGGTAGTTAGCCTAGTACTTACCTATAAATCTATGAACCTATGAACCTATGATGATGTGATTCATTCCACAGGCGGGCAAGCTAGCCTAGTACTTACCTATAAATCTATGAACCTATGATGATGCGACTCATTCCACAGGCTGACAACAGCACTTTCTGAATGTACAGCCAATGTTGAATTCATTAAAGCAAGTGGGTCTCAGTGGTGAATCCACTCAGTGTAAAAAACAGATGACGGACGTATGGTAGTTAGGATGGATTACACATCAAGGACTTATGTCCCCAAACAAAAAATATTACAGGTCAGTCTGCTAGCCAATACCACAAACCAAAAAGCATGTCTTAACTTTTTGAGAACGTACTGGTTATTAAAAGAAAATTTATCTCAGACTTTGCTTCGATGGCCTGCCCTTAACTGCTCTTAAAGAGCAGGAGACCTGACAGGATTAAATGGACAGAAGCAAAAACAACATAAAAGCTTAAACAATATCTCTGCTCATAACACATTCTGGTTTCCATTGATTTCTCCAAACCTTTTAAAGTCTATACTGAAGCCTCTGAAGTCAGACTAGGGACATTTCTTACCCAACAGTCTGGTACTGAAGAACAGGTGGTTTTCTGTATAAACAAAGAGCTAAATAATACAGAAATTGATATTCCACTATTGAGCAAGAATGCCTAGCAATTGTGAGGGTACTAGGAAATATTTAGTATTACTTGGATGGCAAAGAATTTACCGTTGTTGCAGATCATGCCTCCTTACAATGGCTTCATTGGCAGATGGAGGGACAAAGTCAAACTTTGCTGATAGGCCCGGTCTTTGCAACAATTTGAATTTAAGATATGGAACTGACTTGGTGCACACAGTCACAATGCAGATGGTCTGTTCAGGGCTCACAGACCATATTACTAGCTCATAGTCAGTGGCTTCAAGCTGTGGGTGGGGGTCATCTTTAACGAAGCGTGATGGTGCTACACAGAGGTGGCTGGCAGGTAGTACCAAAAGGTCTATGTAGGGCTGGTAGGTATACAAGACCATAAAAACAGTTCAAGACTCTCAAAGTTTTTACGGGCATTAGGCAAGTAGTTGGCCTTTTAAGTCCACACCTGCCAAGCAGGTAATTTGGTATAGGGGAAGGCAGCAAGCCTACATAACTAATGTACACAGACAATTTATAAGAAGTGGTAGAGTCAGAGACTTACAGTCTGCTCTGTAGGGATCTGTAAAACCTGAAGAAGAGTAAGCCGCATGCTGTTTGTAGATGTGTAAATTCATGGAGTAAGAGACCTGGAAGTCACATATCCTGCAGCAGTGGTGGGAAATGAGCGTTCAGCTCACCAGAATGACATGTTGACCCCCAAGGCATCCTATTAGGACTGTTGGGTTGCATTGGCTACAGTTTGGTTAAACAGTTTTTGTATGAGCTCAAGTCAGGAGTCAGATTCTTTTTACTTGTTTCCCTTCTTTTGCGGTGTTGCCTGTCTGAGCCAACAATAAGGAATTTTATTGTATTCTTTCAGAGCTTTGTTCCAAACGACTGTCTGCTTTTACTTGCTATACTGCGTCCACATTAATTTTCACCCACAACCTGTGGGAGGCACACAAGTAAATACCACCACTGCATTGGAAACTTAAATCGAGAAAGTTTACATTTACCAAAACATTATGACTTCTAAGAGGAACTAGTGCTGGTTTGTGTTATTTGAATTTTGCCATGCCACCTGTCAGTGGGAAACCTTATGGGAAGTGAACTCTCTTCTTTTGTTAAACAGATGTCACTTGCTGGTGACAGACTTAAAAAAGCATCCAGTTGCTAAAGCCTCAACAGAGAAAGAGAACAAACTGTTATTGTCAACTGTTACATGTCTGTACTACTGTAGGTAGGGAGACCTGAGACTTGTTGCATAATTAGACTTGATGGCAGAGTGAGGAATCCTCACCACTAGAGTGACTGCTGTGTAGTTCGCATTGCAAAGCCAAACAGACTTGAAAGAAGGAACAAATGTTTTACCTTCCATTTGTAATCAACCTTTCTGCATAATTAATTATTTTACTGTTTAATGATCACACAACCTTAAAGATTTAAGTTCTATCTGTGGAAATTTTCCTGAAAAAAAAGAAAGTAAGTTACATAGCAGAAAACGTTGGGTGCAACATTTTATTCTGTCTGTCCTGTCTGCCACTAATCCACAGACATGACGGGTGATTTACTAAAAGTACAGGCTCCTTAGCCATGTCTGCAGAGCTACTGTAGTTTGCATAATGTTTTTATAAACTGTTCTGATGGCACCTTGCTCAGATTTATTGGTGATTCATGCAGTCACTGAGTTGATTATGACACTACTTGTGTGACTGTATACATTATTGGGATAGTCCTTTTCATCCCATTATGTACTTTGAATTGCCAATGCAATATCATTCTTAGAAATTGTAAAAACATTGTTAAATTATGTTATGCTAAGCAACGCATTACCACATCTTGGATTTTGGGTGTAGATGCAGTATTTATCATGTTACATCTACAACTGCTATCCTGTAAATGTCACACCCTGTTTCACAGTACAGTCCATGACACACAGATTTTGTGAATTGCAGACTATACTGTGGATCCCAGTTTGCATACTAAAGCAGTCATCCTGTTTTTGTCCTTAATATCTGGAAGAACAAGATTTAATCAATCGGCTCAAATATGACCTACATCATTTTTCAAAATATGAAAACTGGCCAGAACAATCTAAACTCCTCCAAAATCCAAATTGCAAGTAAAATTATATATTTTTTTATTTTATTTAACATTTATTCACCATGAAAGTCAGACTTGGAATGAAGACCATTTTTTGGTGGAGGCCCAGGGAGAAACACTCCAGATGCACATTTGGTAACATGAGGAAACCCACATGGATGCAGGGAGGACATGCAGACTCCACACAGAAGGCACACCAGCCAAAAATCAAAATGGAGAACCACTTGCTGTGAGGGGACAATGCAACCACTGCACTACTGCGCTGTCCCATGCATTTGGACTTTAGGTTCTGCAGCTGAGTGGGTTATAATTGCATTGTGTACTTGACACTTTTTGAATTGCACTAAGCTGTATATGGGATTTGGAACATTCATCAACCAGCTTGATAGCTGACATTTTCTTGAATACTGCCTTCATTTTGGACCACAGTGAGGCAATCCTGGGGTAATGTACTATAATGAAACAAAGCCACCTCACAAGCTATACAGAGTTTCCAAAATGGTGAACTCAAATTTAGGAAGAGTAGATCACTGTTTCAGCTATTTTTATATTCTGGCACTATCCTTAACTGGCAAAAGCAGTTTTATCCTCCTAAAATTTAACAGAATTTGTAAGAAATATCTGTTAAGGGAACAATTATAATATGTGCATCTCTACAATAGAAGGGATGCCCCATACGTTTACTACTGTCACACCAGGGCATTGAGAAAAAAACAGACTCTCTCTGCATTGATAAAGTGAAGCAGTACACAGCTGGAGGTTTTTCCATTGTTTCATACAGCAGAAGTTTCATTCCACCTTACACATTTCATTTGAGACTACAGTAGACTTTTTTCAGCACTATAAATCAGCAGCAACAGTTAAAATACCATGATTAATCTGTTCATCCTACCAAAGATAAATTGCCAAATCCTTCGAAAATAAAATTAGGTGTGCAGCATGGTTTAATATGAGGGCCGTTGCATTTTGATTTATAAATAAACTTCACAGACCCTCTCACTTAGCAAATCTAGCCCAAAATGCAGATGACAACACCAATATCAGCTCTGAGATGACCTGTAACATCATTTTACAAATATGAAAACTGGCCACAGCAAGCTAAACTCCTGCAAAATCCAAATAAAATAAAGGCATTTTCAGCTGAAGCACAACAATCAAACTATTAAAATAACATTAAAATCAGCAATGAAGAACAAGGAAGTGTGCCAAACAATAATACCAGAACCAAAAAAAACACAGAGGCACACTCAAGTCCGATACAAAACAAACAATGGCCACACAATAAAGCCCAATGGATGCCCTCTTTATTGAGCTTCCTTAACGCACCAATATAAATACAGCGTTTTCATCTTAAACCAAAGACTTCATCAGAAATGTAAAACAAAGTGAGCAATGCTCTTTAAATACCCCTCCCCCTGTCATGATCATCCAATAAGCACTTTATTTCAATAATTACATCCATTCTAAAAACTAAACATATTTCATCTCATATATAAATCCTCTTAGAATCATTTTCAAAGTCCATTTGTTATACTTAAACTGTCATGAAACATAATAAATTTATGTAAATAATGCCCCTAATATTGTATTGATAAAATGTAATAAACAAATATTAAAAAGCTATTAGAAAACTATTGAATAAACTTTTTAATTAAAAAGTAATAGCATGCATTTATAATAGCATATAATAAATGGTGTTTAATGAAAAATATTTGATAAAAAATATTAATAGAGTGTATATTGTAAGAAATGGAAGACAAATGTAGGCAGATTTTTGTGTCATATAATGCTTTAAATTCACCCTTTTGGCTACCTGTACATATAATTTGGCTGGTCTAAGTTTCAATACTGGTGCAAAGGAGAGATGATCATTCAAACCTGAATCGTTGTTGGCTCCCAACTTCAGTTGCCAGAACAGTTCTCGATACTCAATAGTGGTCTCCCATGGCTCTCCCCGGGGGGCCACTTCTATTTTCTCTACCACATAAAAAACATATTTAGCTGATGTGCAGGTGGTATAATGTCTGAATAAGGCATTGGTCTCATCCTTTTTCTTAATGTCATTAAGGTGCTCATAAATGCACCTTTTTAACTTCCTGGTGGTCTTCCCTATATAGGATGCCCCACAGGTGTTACAGATGGCAATATATACCACCCCCATAGTATCACAATTAGCAAACCCAATAGTCTCGAGTTCTGTCCCCCTTTTGGTTAAGAAAACTTTCTCCTTGAATAATTTGTGGGCATTGTGCACATCTCCCACATCTGCATGTTCCTATTTTCCTCCTACTAGGTTTTGTCCTTTTAGTCTCTAATATCTCTAATGTTCCTCCCCTTCCTATAGGTAAATTTAAGGGGATCCAAAAAAAATCCTCTCCAAATCTGAGTACCTACTAAACCTATTCCAATTATTAGTAACTATGTTTTTGATTTTCCCAGTGTCACCACTGAGGTTTAAAATAAAATTACTATTCCAGTTGGTATTATCCTGTTGGTGTTCATTCCCTTTTTCTCCCTGTTTAAACTCAATTCTCCTAATATGGGAGAGAATTTCTTCCCTCATTCCTGCTTAACCTCAACCATGATTTCCTCAATGAGTTTCAAGGGGTATTCCCTTTCCAAAAACATTTTCTTCAGTTTTTGACTTTCTTTCTCACAGTCCCCATCATCTGATGTCATCCTACAGCTTCTTATAAATTGCCCCCTCGCAATACCCCTCTTTTGAGAAAAAGGGTAGGCACTCGTAAAAAAACAAATGAGTTTGAGAAGGTATTTTTTTCTAAACACCATGGATTTGAAATACCTAGACTCTGTTTTTTTTTACAGAGCCACATCCAAATATTCCAGCTTATCCCTGGAAGTGTGATGTGTAAACTTCAAAAATGTGGTGGTACCATTGATATATTCTATGAAGTTATACAATTGTTCTTCTGGTCCTACCCCAAAAATAACAATGTTGTCCAGGTACCTACGATAGTAATTCCAATATTTCAAGTAGTCAGAGTGGAAGATGGATTTCTCTTCCCAAGTATAAAGCACTAGGGTTTGCATACATGGGAGCACAGCTTGCTCCCATGGCTACCCCACTGATCTGTTTAAAAAATTCCCCCTCAAAAAAAGAGGAAATTGTTCTTTAGCACAAGATCCATTAGTTCTGTGAGTAAACAAGCATGTTCGTTATCAATGTCCCCCTTTAACTTTAGTGCTTCTTCATACCATTCTAACCCGATGGTATGGGGGTATTACGTTGAACAAGTCCTGTATGTCTAACGTAACAAATAGGAGTTCATCAGCATACAGTCTGTGGTTGATACTCCTTAAGAAATCCCATGAATCTTTTAATATGCCCACTCTCCCTTGTCCATAATGTATTTAGTTGATTGTCCAAAAACTTGGCCAAGGGATATGTTTTAGGTCTAAGTGGAGGATCATCACAATTTTTGTGAACTTTCGGAATTCCGAAAATGGAAGATATCTTGGGCTTATCTATATATAAAAAGTTGTATAGGTCAATATTAATACTCCCTTCAAGTAATTCTTTCAACATAAAATCTATTCTTCCATAGGCCACATTAACCTCATTTCCCAAAACTCGTGAGTATCTATTAGTATCATTAAACATGTCTAGCATCTTAGCAGAGTATAAGATGCTGTCCATAAATACTACTCCCCCTCCCTTATCGGGTTTCATCATCCTAATAAATTTGTTGTCCCCAAGGGAAGTGAGTAATGTGCTATTCATCCTTTGTGAGATTAAATTGGTGCTTACATTTCCCACAACTGGCCCTAAATTCCTCCTCCACCTGTGTTTCAAAATTCTTCAATTGTGGTTGGAGAGGTGGACTGTAAGTACTTTTCTTTTTATTCTGTGTTCCCTTGCTTAGTTCCTTCCTTCTGATGACCAAACATTAATTCAAGTTTTTTTTTACGTAAAAACAACTTAAGTTCAAAGTACGGGAGATGTCCTCAGTAAAAGTGGGAACAAATTTTAAGCCTTTACAAAAAAGATTAAAATGAATGGAAGTAATATCCAGCCCACTGTAGTTAAAAATGCTAAAATTCTTGTAGGAATACCTATTACCATCAATAACTATAGTTTGATCAAGTGTGATGGACTGGGAGAAGTCTGTCCCATTCTTATCTGGGCTCAATGCAGCCTCCCATTTGGGTATCCACCCTTATAACTTTGGTAATAGTTCACAGGTCCCTGTCCCTTTAATTCTCTCTGACCTCCTAAGTTCCGGAAACTCGTATAGGTGCTCAAGTTCATACCCATCTTCCAAGTTATTATAATGGTGTCTAGAACCTTCCCCCATCTGCTTTCTCCCTCTAAAATCCCTATCATAGGTGGCATTGCCCCTTTCAGGGAATGTAGTTCCAGCATACGTATTGTTAAAACTCCTCGATTTGGGTTTAGGGTAACTAACCTTATCCCTGTATTCTGCTACATCCCGATCTAGTTTCTTACATTTTCTGTTATATAAAAACCTATATTTTTCTCCAGTTTTCACTTTCATGTTAAACTATTTTTCTTTTTTCTCTTCTACTGTAAATAAGTCATTAACAATGAGTTGATTGGTCTTCTCAATGTCGAACAACAATCTCTCAATTACCCTCTCATTCTCCCGAATTGACTTTACAATCTCCAATCCACAATTGTTAAAAATATTTAAAAGCTCCATATGAAAATCACTACCCTCAACTACATTGTTGGTGTATTTATAAATGTGCAGTCCCTTGGGCACGATCCCTCTCCCCACACATTCTTGTAAATAGTTGTCAATGCCTAGGGTTTTATATTTCACCATTAAATCATACAAGTTGTTAACGTTTGTATTGTAACTATTTACTATAGGAGCATTGGCTGTACAGTTATTACTACCATAGCTAGAAAAAGTTAGATTGTTTTTTAACCAATTTATAACATCAGTCCCTACCCCAATTCCAGTCCATTGAGCCTCCCTCTTTTACGCGTTTTTC
>NC_056749.1:163774118-163800782 GCF_019279795.1 Protopterus annectens
AAATGTCAAAGTCCTTTCCTCAAATGCAGCATTGATTCAGAATTTTGTCTAATTTAAATCCTAGTTTAATATCCATCAATTAAAATGTCCTCCTCTTTACAAAGTCCTTTCCTCATGCAGCAGATCATACAAATATTACAAAATAATTGCATTTTCACTAATATAATCTCCTGGGTACAGGTTGCAAGAGAATTTTCATTGTTTAGATACAAAATGCTGGAAAGCACTCCAACAGTGCATGACTATAACACCATTCATACATTCTGACCTGACAACCCATGGAACATGAAAGAGCAAAATGTGGAGGTGCACCTATCTACATAAAAGAAGCACACACGAAGACTTGTCAAACAATATGACATGCTTGAGGTACTCCATTCTCCAACTAACCATGAATAAAATACATTACCATATTCTTGCTAGCTACAGGTCCCCCACTATGAACCAGAAAACCCAAACATCATACCTGAAGTTTCTAGAATTACTCACTATCCAGCCCAATATTATAACTCATGAGTGATTTTAACTATTACTCCATTAATTGGGAGGCATACACGACCACTAACATGCAGGCCCAAAGATTTCTTGACTTTGTATATTCAAATGCCCTCCTACCTAATCTCAAAAACTTTAAGACCTTCTGTAAGGTAAATTCCCCCTATTAAGGGATGGCATAACTAGTTTCCAAGCTCGCTCTAATCCAGAAAACACAAACCTATGCAGTGGGTACAGCAAAGCCATGAATGATCATATAAACAACTGCACAGAAATGGTAGTATCAGACTGAAATAAACCCATGTCAAACTGCAAAACAAGCCAGCCTGGTATTAATAGGCTGTACAACAAAAGAAAAGATCCTGTTGAGGAGTAAGAGGGAATGCATACAACAGAGCAGAAGTACCTCATTAGTCTAAACAAGTGAATCAGGCAACAGGTCAAGTCTCTGAAAGCAGGCATTGAGGCCTCCAAAGCTAAGGATAACCATAAAGCATTTTTCAGTTGTCTCTCCAGTCTCAAGGGTAACATCCAACAATGTGCAGAATTAGTTGTAGATGCAATCACCTATACTCAGTCCAAAGATATAGCAAATCTGCTGGCCAACAAATTCAGCTCAAATTTCACCTCCCCATCACACCCAATTTCCCCCCAGAAGATACCCTCCAGCACTCCACCACCAATTATCACCAAAGAACAGTATGCTAATGTGCTCTCTAAAGCTAAAAACACGGATTCAATGGAGCATGACAATACACTAGGTTGCCTCTTAAACAGCCAAAAGCAAGACTTCAGGCCCATTAGGATCTCTATTTAGCCACAACCTCTGGACTGGCTTTGTCCTGATAGTGTAAGACAGCAACAGTCATACCTCTGCATAAAGAGGGACTATTTACTGACTTGGGAAATTACAGACCCATAAGTTTGAATAGTCATATATGTAAAGCAATTGAAATAATGGACCTGATAAATAATGACATAGGAAACCTTCAAACATTGGACATGACCTAATTCATCTTTGTCAAGGACAGGTCAAGCCTAATGAATCTGGTGGATTTCTTTGAGAAAATCACTAAGGACACAGATGAGAGTAAAACAGTGCATACCACCTACCTTGACCTGGCCAATGCATTTGACAATTCCCACTCTGGTATTATACACTCATACTGGGCATAAATTCCTGTATCACCAGATAGATAGCCCATTAGCTAATGGACAGGAAACATCTGTTTAAATTGGGTGAATCCAGGTCTAGCAAGAGGCCAGTTACTAGTGGTGTGCCACAGGGCTCAGTGCTGGGACCACTCCAGTTCTGAATATACTTCTCTGAAGTCCAGGCTAATATGGAAGGCCTCAATGACAGTCTGCTGCTGAGTGGAAGCTGGAGGCAATAAATGAATCCCTGGTGTCAGAACCATGGCCTAAAACCAAGTTTGAAAAATGCATCATCATATCCTTTGGGAAGTCAAATAACCCTGCTAATTAACAACATCAATATCACACCACTAAGAGTAGACTCAGCGGTGAGAGATCTGTCTATACATACAGTAGCCTGAAGTTTGACTGCCATGTGTCCAGAGTGGTGAGGAAGTTCTTCTATGTTGCACAACTAATAAGTAAAGAAACAGCACTAAGATTCCAGGAAATTATAATCCCACTGTACTCAGCTCTCATTAGACCAATAATCAAATACAATGTGCCATTTGTCATGCATTTGACTTGGAACTTACAGCAGCTGGAGGGACCTCAGAGGTTCCTCACAAAGAAAATATGGGGCGTAAACTACATGAACTATGTGGCTAGACTAAAAGCCCTATCCCTTTACTCTGTCTCCTACCAACTATTATGAGCTGGCCTATGCCTGACCTAAAAGGCACTCACAAATCCAGCCTGATGGAGCTGCTACACATCGACAAGTCAAACAGCATGAGGGTCATCTGATCTAAGAATCAAAACTTAGTTAATGACTCAAATAAAACATGCTGGAGAGAGACATACATGTCTCAGATTGCCCCCTTTGGAACAGGCTTCCTATTCACATTAAGCAGAGCCCTTCCCTGGTCCTCTTCAAATGCAATTTGGATCAATGGATGGGGAATCGCAAATTCACCTGGGCTAGTGAATATGTCTCTTATGGACAAGGGCAATCTGTAAGATGCTCAATGCATAGGCACAAATCCATGCCATTCTCTTGCCGCTATGGGCCACATATTGGGTAAAATCAGGTTATATTGGCTAGGCTTCTATGGACCCTTAAATCATTATCCTAGTCATCTCCTATGAATCTATGAACCATATACATAATTATTAGAAAATGGAAATCAGTCTAAACCAACTGTATATTAAGTATTGAATATTGTAACAGACAAAAACGAAATGGAATTGGGACCTTCATAAAAGGGTAGGAGTAAATTACATACAGAAAATGGAACTTGTAGGAGCAATTCATGAGAATAATGTTTTGGTGAAGGAGTGAGATTTAAGGGAAGGCAGGAACTGAGCAATATATGTAATGGGCTGATAGTTATACAAAAAACAATGTATATGATGTATGATGTAATTAGTATGGTTAGTGTTGTTTTACATAAACATGTTTGCTATTGTCTTAAGTGATAGTTCAATAAAAATGTTAAATATGCATATGCCTCATTTGCTGTCTGTGTACTAAAATTAGTGTAACCATACACATACTGTAAAATAATACTGACTGGTCTGTTGATGTATATATTATGTTCTATATATGTGCGTGAGCTTACATGTTGTAATCACTATGTTGTGTGTGAAACATCTTGATCACTTAAGTTATAAAGTACATTTTTACTGTTCTCACATGAATGTGTCTCATGTGGCACTATTCTCAGTGGGCCTCTTCTGAAAAGAGTTTTGCCTGGTCTGACTTTCCAGTAATCAAAGACCAATACAACAGATGAAATTAAAAAATGGATTGTCAGTTGGTAGAATTATCTTATTCTTCTAGATTTCAAGCAGAAAAAGATTGTTTCAACAAATACTAAGCTTTGTATAAAGTTTGTCCTAGGCTTTGCACCTGGTCAAATGCCTAGAATCCACCCCTGATGGTTTCCATGGAATCAAGCAAAACTTCCCATTCTGCTTCCTTTGTTGTAGGATGAAAACTGACTTGCAAGCCACAGCCTTGCCACATTTCAGGTAAATTTGGGAGTCTCAGATAACCCCACAAACCCCAATGTTCAGGATTTAACATTCTTCATAAAAGAAAACCTTGTGTTGTTTCTTTACCAATATACATATTAAAGATATAATCTTGATATGCTCATTGAAATCCTAAACTGTCCTCAGGTACTGTTCTGAATCTTCTTGATGGCCAGTGGGTCATAAATATGACAAATTAACCATAGACTAGTACTAGGCTAACTGCCTTTGTGGGCCATTTTAAGCCTAGCCAATTACCCAATGTAAGAATCAAACCCTGCACCTTGTGTCTGTAAGGTAAACACCTTAACCATTACACCAACCTCACTCCCCATCCTATTTTCAGAGTGAGCAATGTAGCTATACAAATTTAGTATAATCTTTCTGATAGTGTGCCATCCATCCATAACCCCTTTTTCCCATTTTTGCACATAGGGCTGTGGTGTCACTTCACCAGTGACACATATATAGCCAAGATTTACACTGCTGGGTGGCTAGCCCTGCCACAGTAGTTCATCCACACCATTCACTCACACACACATTCATACCTATGGCCAATTTAGAGTGCCCAGTCCACCTATTGCAACTTTTTGGAATGTGGGAGGAAACTACAGCACCCTTGAGGAAAACCACACTAACACAGGGAGGACATGACAAATTCACACAGAGGGCACACAAGGCCAGGAATCAAACTGTGGAACCTCTTGCTGTGAGACACCACCACTACACATTGTGCCATCCTCTTGTGTACTGATCACTTCAAATAGTTTAATATAGGAAGGTGCCTAATTAAATACATAAACATTGAGTATTGCCATTATCTTACATTAATACAGCTCTGCCTATAATGTATTCCATTCTTTGAAATTTTTCTTGAAATCCCTTGATACTGGGTGCAAACCTACTTCATGCATAGATGACAATGGAGAATTGACATAGAAACATGCTAATTCTTACCCCTAAACTTCTGGTTAGCTTCTTTCAATGACAGAATTTCTGCTCAACAGTCAGCACTGAAACTTCTTGAAAATGGTTCATCCATATAAGTTACAGACAGAGAGCTTTCCAGATTAGATGAACTCTTCTGTTTAGATTACGTTTGTATGACAAGAGGACATAACTATGTCTAGTCTGCTCTTTAAATGCATTCAGCATTCTCTCTCCTGTCTTGCATTATATCCCCTCACCACTTTTAAATTGTTCCATATCCTCTTAAATGCCTCAATAGATTTCCACTATATGACCCATTCTCTGCTAGACCATTTCATGCAACAGCCCTCTCTGTGAAAAAGTACTTACACAGATTTGAAAAGTCACTGTTCCATGTGATCTGCGGGTGGTGCTCTCCACCTTCCTGTTAGTTTGACCGTTTTACATTTACCTACCATGATCTTGTGTGCCCATGTCATGATATCCTTTTTCATTTCATGTCTAGTCATATCCTTTCCCCTTCAACTCCTTTACCATTCTAGTGGCTCTCCTTTGGACAGTTTCAAGGCAGCTGTATAACTTTCCCTTTGTATGGCTCCCAGAAATGCAGGTAGCACTCAAGATGTGGTTTCAATAAGAATCCTGTAGGCTGCAATCATTACATCTCTGAATCTTGAGTCTTTGGTCTTTGATAAAGCTGGTTAGCAAAACCTATGTCTGCTTCTTGGCTCTTGATTTGGAATGGTGTATATGTACTGCTGTATAGGTACCACATGCTACTTTATTTGGTGTGTTTTTTTTTTTGCCTTGGATTTTTCTTCAAATCGAATGCAATCTTTTGGAGTGCTGATATTTTTTTGTTGGAAACTATATACGCATACATTCACATGACTGTGTGCGTATGCAAGTCTGCATTTTCATTCACTACTGCAGGACTCTAGGTAGGAATCTCAGAATATGAAGCAGTTACCCCTGGAGTCTGTTATTCTTCAAAAAAGCAACCAGTTTCCTCTCAAGACTCTATCCAGGACTTCCCCTGACACTGCTCTTAGGCGAATAACTTTGTTGTTTTACTCATTTCTAAATCAGATAAGCCTAGTGGACACAAACGTCTTTTCAGAGATGACCCAGGAGCACAGTCTGGTAAAGTGACTTGCTCAGAGTCACACAGCAAGTAAATGGAGACTGAAGGAATGAAACTTTAGGCTACAGGAAGATGCTAGCTAACAGATTTTAGCCTTTATCCTTGGATTTTTGCTACTCCTGTGCCAGTGCAAGGGTACCACAGATGCTGTATCTAGTCCACAGGCACTTTCACCGTAACTAGAGGTCTGCTGAAAGCCTCTGTCAGAGACTAAGAGTTTACTGGCCATATTCTTGAGTATCATAGGTACAGCCCATTTGGTCCCTGTACTTTACTCTCTTGGACCTACCTTCTTCATAGAAAGGCATCCTCCTCTCTTACTCCTTTGGAGAGACTGAAGCAAAATATGCATTCCGTACCATCTCTACATTACCAGTATTCCATGATCTATGCATTCCGTACCATCTCTACATTACCAGTATTCCATGATCTATGCATTCCGTACCATCTCTACATTACCAGTATTCCATGATCTATGCATTCCGTACCATCTCTACATTACCAGTATTCCATGATCTATGCATTCCGTACCATCTCTACATTACCAGTATTCCATGATCTATTCCCACCATCTCTACATTACCAGTATTCCATGATCTATGCATTCCGTACCATCTCTACATTATCAGTATTCCATGATCTATGCATTCCGTACCATCTCTACATTACCAGCATTCCATGATCTTTCCATCCTTGCTCATTCTGGCCCATGTGCCCCTCCCTCCCTTTTTTCTGATCTGTACAAAAAGAAGCCACTATTCCTCCCATTGACTCTTTCTTCCTTTCAGCCTTTACTGGCCTCCTACATCCCACTTTGTACTGTTCCTCCTCCTCCACCTCCCTAATCCCTTTTTCTCTCTTTGACCTCTCTCTAATTTCTATGCTCATCTTCCTTTGGAGCAACACTCATCTTCTCCTCTTTTTGGCATTTTTGCCTGTCCCTCAAACCCTTGTCCATATCTCTGGGCACTGCATTGTTGACCCATTTCCATAGCTTGTTTACTCAGTCTGTCCCTAGTCCATTAATGCATTGTTGTCCCCTTCCCTAGTTCATTAAAATCCACTCCTAAAATCTCCAAGTATTACCTTTATGTTCTCACCCTGTTCTTCAAACTGTTACCACATAGAGTCATGATCACTGTTGGCAAACAGATTAATCTAGGCATCTCTAACTCTCCTCTACCTTGTTTAGGACCACATTCAAAAGTTAATCTCGTCTTGCATGGTCCTACTTCAGTTGTCTGAACCCATCATGGTCCACGGTTTCCAGCAGCTCCTGTTTTGTCTGTCCCCTGGAATTCAGACCATCTCCTGGTTTGCTTCTGGATGATTCAAATTTTCCATGGCAATAACCATTTTCCACCAACACTGGGTTGCACCCGGACAAAAGTATAGCCAGCCATTCTTGTAACCATTGCCGTTCCTCAAACTAAGTTAAGGGAGAAAAAAAAAGTCTCCTCTGATTTTAAACTGTAGCAAACTGTTTGCTACAATGTATTAAGAAAGCTGAGCAGTTTATATTACTCAGAGTGCTTAAGCACTTCAGTTCTCACTGCAATTCTGATACCAGCTGATATTCAATGCATACTTGCAATGCATTGAAGAATGATTGGCTCCTGAAAACTGCACTCCCTAACACATTCCACCCAGGCAACTGTCCCTTTGCCTTGCCCTAGCTATAATTTACAAATTGTATATACCTATGTAGCTTTAACGAGCATCACTGCCCCACAGGGGCAGCTAGTTCATGAGAATTACAGGAAGTTCAAGGCTACTAAGTCTTCTTATGCCTGACCGGTGCCCACCCTAGTTTGTACCACTCCTCTCATGGAAGGCTAAGCCAGTGAAACCCAGAGTGAATTTATAAATTTTCATGTAATTATCCAGCTCCCATGTGAAGGAAGATAGTGTATTGCACTTCTTTGCCTGCAAGAAGAGTCTATTCCAGAGGTGAATGAGGAATGAATCAGTCTCTCCATCTTGTTTTATTAATCTACTGCAGCAGACTTAGATCCCTTGTTATAGTACTTGGGGGACTGTTTGATTTGTGAAGGTACAAGAGCTCCTGGACAACTGGGTCCCTGATTGCTTAGAATGTATGCTCTAGATCTTCCTCTGTGGAGCCTGCAAGTCAAAGAAAAAAGGGACATTAATTCTATTTATACAAGTCCAAGCGTACTTTACGTCTGTGATGATCTTTGTTAGGAACTTCTGGGGTCTTTCCAACTGTATGGTGAGGTACATTCAAAAGAGGATGTTGCTTGCTATAATTGGGCTGACCAGTGCTGAATGCACGGGGATAACGTCTTTAGATCTGGATGATACTCTCTTGGTGATCAGCTGTGCAAAGTTGAAGGATTTACTGACAACCTGTGTTACATGGTAAACAAATGAGATGGAGTTATCAACCCAGTTTCCCAGGTTTTTAACTACATTTTCATTGGGGTATTGTCAATATTTTATGCTGTAGGGATGGTTTGTCTGCCAAATGTGACAATGTTGCATTTCTTTTCTATTTAAAAGTCCATGATCCTTCTAGAAGGTTTCTGTTTTAAAAGGGGATTTATCACTTCTGGTTTGCAGACCTTCACAGACTTTGTTAGCCACATGTTTTGCTTTTTATTCTGCAAGTCAGAATGTTCTCTGATACTGCCCTGCGACCTGCACTGTGTGGGCCCTGCCTTTTAGCCAATAAGCTATCCGGCTCACCAAATAAGGGTATATTTGTAAGACACAGATTATTAATTATGCTATGATGGCAGATGGTGTCAAATGCTTTGGCCAGTTTAGGATAGGCTGCGTGTACAAGTGTGACCCTTTCAAAAAATATTACCAGGTTCATTAGAAAATATATACCTTTTACTAAACCAGATTACCAGAATCTAGCATGATTCGATTTTTATGGTCTATGTTAATCAGAGTGGTTATGTGTTCCCTGGCCTTACAAATAAGACTTATCAGGCTGATGGGCCTGTGGTCAGTAGCAGGGCCATCTTTATGGAGTGGGATCACCATTGCTTTATGTTGTACTTCTGGGCCGGAGCCTGTAGCCAAGTTTTAGGTTAAAAAACTTTTAGGTTAAAGTTTAATGGTTAGGTTCCACAAAAGCATATTTAATACTATTGAACAAACAGCCTGGCATGTTATCTAATCACAAGGAGGAAATGTTTATATTCTTGGACACCACTTTCAGTACATGTTCTTTATTGATGATGAGGGGGGGAGGAACTGAGATATTCAGGTATCATAGGGCTTTAGTGATCTCAGGAATGAAACTTACACTAAATATATTTACACTAAAAATAATTTCTAGTACAATGTCCACTGTGAAAGAGTAGATTTTGCCATTTAGAATTCTTAAGTATTGTTTCTTGGTTTTCTAACATAAAAAAGATTCATAATTATCCTTTGCTTCAGATAACCTGAGTTTACGGGCTGCCTGAGTAGACATACTAATCCTGTTAAATTTTTAAGACTAAATTCTTAATATAACCTTGACTTGGTTGTGCATTTTTTTCTTTTACTTTAGTTTTTACTGTAGGTTTTATTTATGTTGGTGGGCACCCAGTAGAGTTTGATTTAAATTTTTATTTATTAAATATTTCCATTGTATTTGGATCTAAATGGGACTGCCAAATCTAAAGATTTATCCATGCGGACATAAAACTGTTTTGCAAATCTATCTGCCAAAGAGATATCTGGGGTGAAGTGGCACTAAGTGAAAGTTGAGACTTCATCATAGAATTTGATGAAATTTATATGTCTGAAGTCCTTGAATTCTGATATTTTGGTTTCAGGAGGTTTAGATAATTTGAAGTAAAAAGGTTATTAGCTTATGATCTGACAAACAGAATAAGAGTTACAATGGGGGTTTTATATGATATTCATGCCAATCTGCTCTATCAGCAACCAAGTATTTACTAGCAGAACAATTTATTTTATTTTAAATAATTAAAAAAAAATGCGCCTCCACCTTTTCATACAAGGTTTTCCTACCATTTCAAACGGTAGTTCTTAGATCCAGTCTAGGTCTGCTTCAACCATTTTTAAATGATGGGCGAACCATACATGGATATCCTACTGGGAAATTAATGGTCTCCAGCAGGGTATTGATGTACAAATACTGATCCATAAAGAAACAAGTCTGCATGGACTAAAAAAAGTAAGGGGCCACAATCTTAGAGGCTAAATATGCCTTTGCTGTTTCACAAACCAAAAAAACAAAAGGAAAAATTCAGCTAACAAAAATAACTAAAGTAGCAGCAACAAGGAATTGCCATTTTACTTTCCTGTCACAACTTAATCACCTTTAGAGAAGCGGAAAAGAAAAGTAAGTAATCCGTAATCACGAATTCTAGACAAAGTCAACAGTAACGAGCAAAACAAGTCAAACTCCGGGACAGTCTGTAAATATGACCTCAACTCACTTAAAAAGAAAATGGAACAAGAGACTATCATTGCACACATTGCCTGAATAATTGGCGTGGAACTATGTCTGCTTTTATTAACTATGATACTTGGAGATTTACCAGAAAATCAAACATTTCTGAACCCAACAAAATCATGAGACAATCAGGGACAGCTGAGGGGCATAGGGATAGTTGCAATACCTTATTCATTCATTCTTTTGATAAATATTGAGAAAGTGGAGAAATAGTGAGCTAATAAAGTGGCTGTAGTTGCAAAGTACATTTGCATGCGTCTGTGTGTGTGTGGGTATATGTGTGTGTGTGTGTGTATATAATATAATATATATATATATATATATATATATATATATACACACACACAGATACACACATACACATCAAATGCTTACACATTTTATATTGTGAATGTAAAATACTTCATTCAGCAGAAATCACATATTATACAGCAACTCTACAATATTACAGGACTATTTTACATCATAGATATAAATGAAATGTATATCTTAATAAATAAACAAATATGAAACAATTTAACAAATAGCCCATTATTTAAGGGCAATAATCCCCTCCTGGGTAGGTATTATAGGGGAAATAATGGACCTTCCACCTGCAGCATCAAGCCTTACACTGCCCTAGGTGGCTCAGTATTTCCCCATTAATGTCCATCCTGTCAGACACCACTGCTTGCTTATCATAGTCTAGAGATGCACATTTACCTAAGTCTGCAAATATGCATTTACTGAAGGTATTGTAAGTATTTAAGTATTCAGAAACAAACAATGGAAAATTACACTTGATTTTGCAGTCCACTCAAGTACCCATCCAGCTGGAATGTAACAGCCTCAGCCTTATTATAACTCTCTCATTAGGTCATCTATTGCAAGCCATTTTAAATTCGGTCTGTCTTTACAATGTCCTATCCAATTAAGGACTTGCCCATTTAGCTGACTTAGAAGCATCTCAGTAAAAATATCTTGTTGGCATCAGATCTCTTCGTGCACCCATACCCACTTTTACTTACGTCCATCACCTCATTTCCTTTACTTGTCTGACCAGTGTAATATCTCATCACTTGTACCGCATGCACACTAGTGTAGCTGGATAAAAAGTTAATCTCACTTGCTAGTTTGGGAAGGCTAATTTTGTATCCAGCTGCTGCAAGTGTTACTTTGTATCCTGTCAGGATGTACATGCACACAGAAGAGAAGAAACACCTGCCCTTAGTTCTTTTGCACAAAATGTCACTCATGAAACCATAACACTTTCCCATAATGTCAGTCTAATATTGTTCACTTCCATTATTTTCTTCAATGTATCAGAATAACACTGTTACAATAAACCAGAGTCAAATTATATATATATATATATATATATATATATATATATATATATATATATATATATATATATATCCTGTCAAAACAAAACATAACACATTAGTAAAATGAATGAATTACCATTTAAGGAAAACAAATTTTGTTTTGAAAGTGTATATATTTTATATATATATATATATATATATATATATATATATATATATATATATATATATATATATATATATATATACACATACACACACACACACACACACACACATATATACACAATAGATCTTATAACCTCTTCACCATTTGAATCACTATACAGTGGGAGTACTTCCTCATAGGAGTAATTCCATAATAAAACCACTCAGAATGTTTCATGGTACTTTGTATTATCAGTAGAACTCAATAAAGAAATAAATGACAAATACAGTACAACAATTTATTAAAACAGTAAAGCATGCTGGAGATACAGCAGAGCCTTAAGGGGTCAGTGTATATTTATATATAAATGTATCCATTGACCACTGCATAGTGAGCAAGAAAGTCCAGTCTGATCAATTCCTAATCTATTTATCAGAAATTACACTGATTGTAGCTTTTATTCACTTATAAATGTAATAAAAATAATATGGAGGAGGAAATACATTGCAAAGAACAACCAACACTGCATGATAGCTGAAGGCCACACACGATGCACTGAAGGAAACAAATATGTTTATTCTTCAACAAGCCACTGACTCAAAAAAAATGTAATGCTTTAAGGTATTAAACTCACCAAGCTAACATCTGGCAGAAATAAAATACCATTTAGTGGAGTGGCCAATGCTAAATAGCCATTGATTTGCTCTTCACCAGAAATGCTTGCAGCTCCCAATTTATGCTGCTGAGCAATTCCGACAATTTCCCAGCTATGTATGTTTCCACAGATGGAGGAAATGGTTAGCCATAGGTAAATCTGTACAGTGATGCCCAAGCAGCTTACAAAACATATATTCATCAATACAAACTATGTACATGTTTTGGTGCCTGTGTACTATACCCTTCCAGTATCTCATCCTCACATGGGCGGCACAGTGGTACAGTGGTTAACACTGTTGCCTCACAGCAAGATATTCTCCGGTTCAATTCTTGCTGGGGTGCCTTCTGTGTGGAGTTTGCATGTTCTCCCTGTGTTCGCATGGGTTTCCTCCGGGTACTCCGGTTTCCTCCCACATTCTAAAGACATGCTTCTGGAGCATTTCTCCCTGGGCCTCTGCTGAAAACAGGATCTGTGGAACCTAGTTGGACTTTCCCAGTCAACAAATGTTAAATAAAAAAATAAATAAATGTTTAGTATTTGGGGCCTAATACAGTATTCCCCAACTGTTTTTCCTTAAGCACCATGGCACTTATCTAGATTTGTACCTTGCGTCCTTCCAAGTCCCTTTCCTGGGGTAGTGTTTTACTTCTCCTCTCTGACCTCACAATTCATGTGCTCTTTTTTGTAAACTGATATTCGATCCCTAGACTGCCCTTATTTGTTACTCAAACATATATATGGGGGCACCTCAATGTCCCATCCCCTCTTGAAACTGATCCATATTTGTCTGACACTGGCAATATCCAGCTTTGCCTCCTGCATCACTGTCTGAAGCTCCCCAAACTTTTTATCTAAACTCCTAATGTAAAGCAATAATATACAGATATATTTGTGACAATAGGAGGTACTTTAGCACAGATAGCTGGAGTTTTGTAAATATGTCATTTGTGAATATCAAACTGATTTATACAAGATGCTTGTGCTACAACTGTATTAGAACTGCATGTCATACAAGATGCTAGCATTACAAATGTATCAGAACTATGTCATGTGTGTGTATATCAAACTGATTTGAACAGACGTTTGTGTTGAAAAGGTATTTGTAAAGTGTTTGTGTTTGAAATGTATCCACAGTGTGCCCTACTGGAGAGAACAGAAATGTATATGCACTATTCTAACTGTTTAAACGTATATGTTTTAACAGAGGAAACTGGAAGGTTAAGCTTAGTCCCGCAAACTTTAAAATATATCTGAAATTAAATCACTTTACAGGCTAGGCCACAAAGACGTTATCTCACAGGTTTCAATGCAGCCAAATATGCAGTCTGTACTAGGAAGCTTTCTGTATTGTCTTTGGGATGAACTAATTACTATTATGGAAGCATGGGGGGTGAAATTGTTTTAGGACTTCCAGCACATGCCACAGATCTGAGGAAAAGCCCTTGTGCATGTATTGCAGGTAGGTGCTAAATCCTGCCAGCGTCCAGTAATGGGGGTTTGCATGGGAACTAAAAGTCAGATGACCGGAAGTGATACAATTCTGCAAGTTATCCCAGAAGTAATATTTCAGATATTATCTTGAAAAGTCTGATAGTGAGACTGAATATTCTGTCTTGGGTCTGACAACATGGAAGGACCAGTCAGTAGATCATCTGCCTTGCTCTATTAAGCAGGGAATAGTAGAATTCTCATATACAATCAGGAATATAGTGAAACTTAGTTTAGATATTTTTTTTGTCTGAGCCTGCCCTTCAATGTTATTTTCAATATTTCCTGTGATTTTAAACTCTGATGTCACTATAAATGTATACTTAGTATTTTCTTTTTCATTTACTATTAAATGTGTTAAACCTTTCATTGTGGCTGATCTTTGTACAGATTTGCGTATTGATTTGGTAACACTGTGTGGGCCACTCCTAATAGCCTTGCTCTTGGTCAAACTACCATTTGTGTTCATATTAATTTCACTCTGTATATTGGGTACCCCTGGAAGAGCCTTAAGGTAGCTGGCAGGAGTGTCTGGTGGCAGTCAACTACCTTTTAGTCTGGGCAGAAGGGGCATAGCTAGTAAACCTGTGCCAGCTCTTCCCAGGTGTGTGTGTGTGAGTGGTGAGTGTGTGTAAGTAAATCAAACCTCAAGGAGTGTGTCAGGTACTTGGGCAGGGACATGAAGTATTGGTTGGACAGAGATGATGCTGAAGGTCTTGTCTTGGACACTCAGCTGAGATCTCAACTCTATAGCTGTGCCAGTGGGGAGTCTTATTGGGGATCTGGAGAAGGAGGGGAAACCAGCAGCAGACTGTGTTCCCAGTATGCTCTTAAGGGAAATTGTGCTTGATGCAGAAAGCTGTATTTGGAGATACTGTGTGTGCCCCTGTCATCCCCCCCAGTGAACATACCTGATTGTTGCCAGTGGTGAGAACTGAAGCTCCTTGATTACTGGCCGAGAGGTGGGGTGTCAATACTCAGTCATTCCTGTTTGTTCCACCATTATATTCTGGACTACATTTTATGTATTTTTGCTGCTAGAATGCATGAACCCCTTTTCTACATCTGTGATGCCAAACCTTTATTTCTTAATTTCAAGGTACAATCACTGAAATTTTCCTTTATAATTCACCTATGAGCATATGAGGTAAGATGGGGTGTATCCCAGATGCAGAGCTCCTCTGTCTAGTAGGTCTCTTTTCAGCCTTCTATTAATTCATCCAAACATTAAATTCCCTTTACTTTCTCAGTATTTTGTTTGCTGGCATAAGTAGCTGTTGAGAATGCTACCTCCACCTCTCATCTTGGCATCTCTCCATCACCTCACCAGCTTTGTTTGCTACCACTTCAGTGATTTCCTCTGACACCTCTTTGATGCACAGATGGACCACAATATGCATCCAGCCTTCTCCCTTGGATGTTCACCTTTACTACCTCCTCACAAGCCTTGCTATGTCTGAGCCCTGCAGACTGGCTTCACTAAAATCTGATTTGCCCCGTCTCCCTCGATAAGACTCTTATTATTGGTGACAGCAGCTGGGGTTCATGAACACAGTCTGAACGAGACATAAAAGCATCATGTATTCATTATGCAGTCAGGAACTACTCAGATTCATAAATGTAAAATCACGGTAATCCCACGGGATATACAATCGCAGTCTTGTTTTCTTTAAAGGTACACAAGAGTACCTGAAATGTATTGGGATACAAGGTGCTCCTGTGGAAAAAAAAACAAAGTCTGTTGTGTTAAACCAGCACAATGCAAGACAAGCTAAGAGAACACATGCTGCAGCAAATAGCTACATACTGTAGCAAGTAGCTATGGTAGCTACATACTGTAGCAAGTAGCTATGGTAGCTACATACTGCAGCAAGTAGCTATGGTAGCTAATAGCCAAGGCATGTTGTCCTTTCCTCTGCTTTTTTACATTACAACACTCAGGCCTTCCATCCTAAATGATTGGGATTCATTTAGGTTTGAGATCAGACTAGGATCATTACTATATTGTAGTAATGAAAGAATCTGGTGCTATTTGAGCTCTGATTTATTTTTTGCCTATTTATGTATTTCTTAACATAAGGTGCTTTCTCTTAAGAATAATAAAGCCAAGAATGGATGCTTCTGTAACATCCTTGTTAAAAGGTGCAGATTATGATTGGGTGGTTCTTATTTTAACTTTGAAGTATCTGTAAATTAGGCTTTTTTTAACCAGGTTGTGGTAGTCAGATACCCATTTTAATTAGTTTGATTCAATTGACAGGAACTCAGCAGATCATTGTGTGTATAGCAGGTTTGTCTACTCTGTAGGGAACTCCATTGACAGTTAGGAATTTCCTTTTGTGCAGGGTTTTATTTCTGCTGCTATTGGTATGTTGCTCAGTAGTGCAGTCTGCCATTCCATCCCATCCGGAAAAGCCAGTATACTGCTGGTGCTGGCTTTAGGGATTTTGCCTAGTGGAGGGGGGGTCATTTTCTTGGGATACTAGTGGGACACAGTGGAGCAAATCCACACTCAGTCTTGCTCCCTTGTCTTAAGGATATGGTCAATCATTTAGGGCATGTGTTTTAGCTAGCATATGGCCTTAATGGCAGACAGTGCCCAGAGTCTGCAATTACCAAAACTTTGTTCTCGCCCTACACTAACTCACACATTCTTACTTCTTATACTGAGAGTCTGCTCCTCTTGTCTATAACCTTTCCAGCTCTGCTTCCACTGCCACAGCCCATATAACTGTCTATGCCAGTTATCTCACTGTCCTGTGATGAGTTTCTTCTACCAGCAGCCCTTCTTACCATCTATATTATTTAGATCATTCCTTATGATGTGGTTCTACTGCCCACAGCACATCTTACTGTCTGTGTTAGTTATCCCATTCCCAATTATGTGGTTCCACTCCCTGTGGCATGTGTTACTGCCTATGCTATTTATCTCACTCACTGTGATGTGGTTCCACTCCCTGTAGCACGTTACCGTCAACACTAGTTATCTAATTTCCCATGATATACACACCATACAATCCCTTTTCCTGTGATCAGCCCCTTTTCAACCCCCTCTCTCCCTTCTGGCTGAGTGATTCTTCCTGCTAATTTCCTTGTTGCAATCATTTCTGCATGTGAGTGTCACTCTGTCCTCTCTTTCATGGTTGCTATCTCAGTGTCTCCTTCAACTTTACTCTGTGCCACATCACGTCCCTGTACTCATCTGACAAACTTTACTCTCACCTTCTTTTCCTGTGCCTTTTTGATATTTCTTCACACCCTCCTGTATACTGGCTTTCCATGGTTTCCCTGTGCAGCCCCATACTTGTGCTAGCCACTCCAGTAATAATCTCTACATCCCATATTTTTGTCTAGGAGCTTGCATATTTCCACGTAAGCACAATACCCCAAAATTCCTTTAACCAAACTTCAAATGCTGATTACCAGTTCCCCCACACATTTTGCTCAGTTTTTGGTGTTGCCTCATTCTTACATTCTTTTCTTTTCCTTGCATCTATTTCACATACCTATATCTCTGAGCACCTAGTTAGGAACCCTGTTCTAACTCACCAGTCAGGTGGCAATTTAACTGGTAAAAAGTGTAACTAACTAACATGTATTACTTAATTACCTTCTGAAGGGACAATTAGATGGTATACATCAAAAGCTCAAATTTTTCAATCTTTAACAAGCAATTCATTTACATTTATTTTGTGTGCGTCTGGTATATGAACATAATTAAGTTTCTCTTACTTAATCTTCTGACTTAAAGAAAAAAAAGGAGCTATTTTATTTATATATAAAGAAAATGAAAATGCCCACTGACTTTGCATTTAACACTGGTCACTGACCTTTCATCTAAGTGGCCATTTACTATGAATGTTAATATCTACATCTAGTTAACCAGTCTAAGGGTTATTCTATTTTTTTGTGCTATGGCATGCTTCATGTTTTTCTAGTTTTTATTACTAAGCTTTTATATGACAGCATGCCACATGCCTTTGCAAATATAAGCAGGCCAAGTCCGCAACCCATTTTTAATTCTAATATACCAGTTAACGGACTTAAATGTAGACCAAGCCAGAAAAAGAAAACACAGAGCTAACATTTAATTCCCCACGGCCTTTGAGTGAAACATTCAAGGAAATATATATATTAAATATAAAATTCTGATTAATCACACTTATGAATCAATGGAATTATCCAGCAATTAACAATCCACAGTAAATAGCTCCGTAAAAGATCTGTGCTTATTACTTAAGTATTTGAACCTTGACACTTGAAAACTACAGTCTGCTTCAAGATAAATTAATTTAGCATTTCTAAATGCATGGTATTAATGGTATGGTGATAAAACATGGAAATGTTACTCGAAACATCAATAATGAAACATCTAATATGTTACATTCAAAGAAATGTTTTGATACTGGGCTGTTAAATGATCAGTTACAGTGTATTCATTAGATCTTAAGTTAGATCCCAGCTATGTCATGTATATAATGTATCCATGGAGGAGACAACACAGTGCACCATACTAGTGCTACCATTACACTTATCTTGTGCAATACATTTTTTTTTTTTTTTTTTTTTTACAAAGTGCACCATGCTCCTCTATGGAGCATTTGTGTGTGGGGGGGATTATGATGATCTACTTTTATTTCCCTGCTCTCTGCCCAAACATTAATTGACAAAATCAGGGGGGCTACTCCAATCTGTGCAGTAAAATAGCTAGGGTGGGGTAAGAAGAGCAATTGCCTGGGTTGGGGGTGCCATGAGGAATCCTGATCTCTTTAATGTAAGATCAGCTTTTAATTCAGTACTACATTTGTGGTAAAACCTGAATGCTGTAGCAGTCCATGTGTGGTGTAAACTGTTTAGTATTTTTCATTTTTTTTAAACAAACTTGAAAACTGTAGTGCTCTCTACAGGCAGGCTATAAACTGTAGCAACTGCTTGCTACATCTATAGCAAGCAGTTTGCTACAGTTTAAAAAGACGACATTTTTATTTTACTATACTTTTTCTATTTTGTTAACCAAAACATGAGTGCTGTAGTGCTCAGTGCAGGCAGAGTATAAACTGTAGCAGTTTGCTAAAGTTTAAGAAATACATTTTTCTTTAATAAGTTGAAGGAAGGTTGGCGGCAGGACACAGAAATAGGACATTAATTTCTGGGGCAGGGGACATGGCATGTATCTGGCCACCTGGTTGGTGTGCCAGTAGAAGGAACAAACGTTTTTTTGGTTCTTTAACGTAAGAGCTAGTGAGGGGGTGGATCTGACTGTAATAAGCCGATCACTACATCGTATTACAGTGAAGTTCGTGTCTTTTTACTTTGCTCTTAAAGAGCTGAGGTGGTGGGGTGCTGATTAGTGGTACAGCACAGAATGCTTGTTGAACCAGCTAGTCTTCTACCTCTGTGGACCGTGCATCCCCCCAGGGAGTGGTTTCAATGAACGCCCTCCCTTGGACATGCTCATTCATTCCTGCCAATGCCTGATTCACTAATCAAACCTGGGTCATGGACTATAGTTAGGGCTTTATCCCCCTATACCAAGGTGCTGTCTCAGTGTACCATGCCTTCATGAACATAGCTTTATTCCTCTGCTATGTTCTCCATCTAGTTTTCTTCTATTGCTTAACTATCTCCAAGCCCCAACTTCTGCTTGAATGAGCCCTTGTCTCCCCTTCCTTCTTAGTTTAAAGGTTAAGATGTAAAAGCACATGTTCCAATCCAGCCCTTTCAATGCTAACATGATACTCATCACTGTCATGTAGCAGATTTCTCTGCCAGGTCACAATCCATCCTTCTACCTTTCAAGGCCCTTGTCCACTGCTGCAGTATGTTTTTATACTACGTAATCCTTTCTTTTCTTAGCAAGTTATTTGTTGGCATTGGTAACATTCTGAAAATGCTACATCCAACCAGCTGTAGTGACATCTGTTTGCAAGATCCCTAGCTCTGCTTGCTACCATTTTTATTATCTCCACTGGCAGGTCATTGGTACCTCGATGCAACACCCAGCTTGATCCATTAATGATTTCCTTAGTTAACTCTTCTCATGGGCTTCCTATTGAAATGGTGTCACTCAGAGCACAGAGTGCTGACAGACTGAAAAGAAAGAGAGACTGAAACAGCAGAGAAGAACAGGTCTTCTCTTTTAGACTTGCAGAGACTTTGCAGAGATCATGCTCCCTCTGCAGCCTCCCAATGTGGAAGATATGCACCTACAACCTTAAAACTTGTATATGCCAACTCCAAGATCACCATAGATTGGAGAAAGGGGAATATTCTGAGAAATGCCCATATCAGACTTGGTATATACAACTCCATTTTTGGCCAGTCTATTTCAGGACTCGCTTATGTAGGTCTTGACATTTCAAATAGTTAACACTCCCATGTCTTACTAGTCTAAGACCTGAGATCCACGCCACTGCAATCTAGTCTCTCCTGTTCCCTCACCAAAACTCTTAATCCTGCTTGTGCTTGAGTCGGCAATCAAAACCCTTTCCCATTTTCCCACACTGAATGTCTTGGCTTTCCATTCTTACCCATGCTTCCCCCAGTGACTGCTGGCTCCTCCTCTGTATGTGAAATGACACTTTTCCCATTTGCCACAGATTGCATATTTATCCACCTGACTAATAATCATACAGGCATTGTGTCACTGACTATATAAGCTATAAAGTGGGTTAAAGCACGTAATGAATGGAACTTCCCTGCCTACAATGGAAAAGAATGGACATATACTTTTATTTCATTGTCAAAGCATTACAATGGGGGAGGGGTACATAAAACTTGCATTCCATTAGTTACTATTTTTAGTGCAGATGACTTATCTCCATTTTCACATTCAATATGGTCTCTGTAAATTCTGGTCTCCCGTATTAGTCTTTTTCTGGGAGTGTGTACACTAAATAATTCTGCGACCTCCCCCATTTCTAAACTACAAGGCACCCCCTGGATGAGTTTAAACACTCGGGACTCAAACAGCAAAATTCACCTGCAAGCTCTCTGCAAACCAGCCAAAACACTTTATAAAGTGCGCATACATTTTTTCCCTTTAATCGGCTTTTCAATATGCATTATTATTTGGCTTGAATAATTGTGTTTAATACAGTGTGCTTGCTACACTTGCAATCTTTGAAGTGTGCACACCCTCATCCCTCTCCCAGCTTACTTTAATTAGGAATTATACTTGCAGCAGTTTCTAATTCCACTGTGCTTAGTTAAGGGGTACCAAACACCCTTACGCTGTTTTTCTTTTTAAGCTGTAAAGGTACCCTTACAGACCGTATTACTTTTCACCCTATACTCAAGCTGACCCTATAACCAGCATCTTCAAAAGATTTCGTGCAGCCTCACTGATAGTTTTTTTTCCAAGTACTTACCTGCTGGTTCTTGTTCTCTGGAGTGTCATTTATCCCTGCTATACTCTTAGTTCTTCTTCTTTTTCCCTACCCCCTTCCCCTTAACTCTGTGCTGATGTCTTCTCCCAAGATGCTTTGCTCCAATTCAATGCTATCCTATCTAGCACCATTTTTTGGTCCATATTCTGTAGTCTATTTTTGTTCACCATAATTTGACCCCCCCCCCCCATTCCACTATCGCTATATTTGAGTCGATTCCTTGACACTGCAAACCCATTGCTTCCATGCAAGTATACTTACAGTTTCACTGATTGTTTTAGTTTTTCAGATTCCAGTCAGTTGAGACCTGGGCCAACCCGCTCCATCTTCCCTGTTTTATTTTTTCAGATTCCAGTCTGTCGAGACCTCGGTCACTCCTTAAAAACTTAAAACATGCTGTCCATTAGCTGATAACCTACCTCCTGAATTCCTAAACCTAGATGCCAATTCTATCGCCTAACCCTACGCCATCTTAATCAATAGGTCAATCAAAGAAAACACTTTACCTTTAATATGCAGGAAATCCTGTGTCATTATGCTTACATAAATGTGGCAACTCAACTGACCCCTCAAATTTCAGGCCCATTGCCATTCTATCGCCCCTGTTAAAAATTCTTGAAAAGTGCATCCACAAACAATTCTCTATCACCTCCTCCTAGAGAATCTGCTTACCCCTACACAGCATGGGTTCCACCCAAATCACAGTAAAGCTACTGCTTTGATATCCATTCACTAATTCTATCACAAGCTAATCTCATGTTTGTTTCTAGACCTCTCCAAAGTCTCTGACATCATTTCCCACAGACTGCTTCTATCCAAGCTAGCTACCTTTAATCTCTCCAACTCTGAACTTTCTTGGTTCTCCAGCTCTCTCTCTAACAAATTCCAGGCAGTTAAATGCCATTCTAAGCTTTCTCCCATATTGCCAGAACTGGGATACCCCCAAAGCTCCATCATTGGACACCTATTTAATATCTTTAATAATGACCTACACTCTTCCTGTTCACTCTCATTTGGCATACAATATGTTGATGATTCCACCATCATCTCCTCCGCTGACAATATCACCCACCTTCAGACCCTCAACCAAAATTCTCTGCACTCAGTTAAAAAAATGGCTAACTTCCACCCTATTGCTACTTAACCCTAAGAAATGGGAGACTATGGTCAACAAACCACACTGCTTTGCCAAGGATTGTCTGCACCTGTTCTCTCAAGAACTTCAGATATTGACAAAAACATCATCCTCCCTGTGGAGTATTTTTTATGACAAATTGACACCGCCCCAACATAGCAAAATCTACCCAAAGCAATCTAAACGCATTACTGCTCAATGCCAGGAGTCTAAACAAGAAGCTCCACTCCCTTCCCAAGCTCTCATCACTTTGGAGAATGCAGACACTGAGACATGGTTTAAAGCCATGAAGAGTACCCCAGCAATGCATGGCTCAGGCACCTGCCACACATTTAGATGAGCAACTACATAGGCAGGGACCAAAGGCGACATCCAACTCTACCTGTATGACAAGCATTCCACTAGGCTGGTTAAACAATATCATGCCCCAGTGTCATGTTCTCTCTCTGGTGAGGTCAGACTACAAAGCTGTCTCCTCCAAGATAAAATTTAATTCTGAAAGCCCAGTAAACCCTACAACAAATATGAACTACTCCCAGGCAAACTACCTCTTAAGTGATAATCTGTCAAAATTTCAGGCTCCTTCAAATAAAGACAGCTTAACAGCCTATATGGAGTTCACAGAAACTACATGCAACCGTATTAATAGTCACTTAGAAGCTGCTGTGCCTACTAGAAACACACAAACTCATACCACCTTGATGGAATCCAATATTAAACAAATTGTGCAATAAAAACAAAAGCCATACTAAAATTAGGAAGTGCAATTCCTCATCAAGTTGAATAGACAGCTAAGAAGGCTAACCAAGTCCAACAAAGACAGATTTTAGGTAAAGATAACATCCGAGGCCAAGAGCAACTATAAGGTCTTCTTTACCTATGTCCAAAACCTTAAAGGCAACAAACAGTGAGACAAACTGGTTGCAATTCTAGCCATGTTCATGGAACTGGAAAATATAGCAAATCTAGTAGTCAAAAATTCAGATCTAAACCCCCCCCCAAGCCCCCTAGGAAATACCACCAAACATAACCCCACCAACTATCATTAGGGGTCAGGCCATAAATCCACTTTCTAAAGCCAAGAGTACAGCTGCAACAGACCCTGGTAATATCCCAGGTTGCCTCGTAAACAGACTGAAATATGACAAATCAGGACATTGGAATCACCACTGAACCATAGCTTCCAAACAGGCTTTGGAGGTCTGCAATTGCTATCCCTGTACACAAGGGCTGACTTTCAATTGATCCCATGAACTCCATATTTATTAGTCCGACCAGTCTTACACGCATATCCATGGAAAGAATTATCATGGAAATGATTACTAATGATATTAGAAACCTTCAGACACTGTACCAGACTCAGTTTTGTTCATCAAGGGCAGGTCATGCTCATTAAACCTGGTGGACTTATTTGGGAAGTTTACCAAGGCAATGAAAAATGGCAAAACAGTGAGTACAGCCCACCTTGACCTGGTTAAGGCAGCAATACTATACTCCACTCAGGTATTGTTAGCAAACTCATGGAAGGAGGCATGATATAACTCAATGGATAGGCAAATGACTCACAGATAAGATCCAGAAAGTTAGGCTTAGGGTGACCACCTCCGCAAAGAGGCCCGTCACCAGTGGAGACTCGTTGGGATCACTCCTCTGAGACATCAGCTTCTCAGAAGTCAGTGTCTATGTCAAGGGCCTCTGGCTGACCAAGTTTGCAGATGATTGCCAACTAGGAGATGTTACAGAATAGCATCCTAGAGAAAGGACTAACACAGACAAATGACTGGTGTCAAAGCAACAGTTTACAACTACAAATGCATAATAGCACCTTTTGGGAAGTTAGACAACCTGGGAAACGAACACCCCTAAGAGTATACCCAGTAATCAGAGATTTGGGGAGGCACAGATACTAACCTGGCTGTTGACCTACATGCAGCTAAGGTAATGAAATCATTCTATATTGCCCAACTTGTAAGTAAGAGCATGGCATCCAGGTCCAGTGAAGTCTTCATGCTTCTGTATTCAACCCCCATCACCGAGTATAACACCTCCTTCAGTAGTTACCTGACCAGGCATATGCAACAACCAAAATGTACACAGATATTCCCCACAAATCTAAGGGTAATGCTACTAAATGCTAACCTCAAAATGCACTCACCCGAGGCACTCCTTAAAATGGAGAACGACATCTGTGCAGTGACAGAGACCTGGTTCAAAGCTCCAGAGAACACCCCTGTGTTACCAGGCTATAATTCATACCACACCTTTCGGCCACCTAACACAGAATGAAGCACTAAAGGTGGAGGCGTGTCCATATTCATTAAGGATATCCACACCTCCAGGCTAGCTGCACAGCATAATGCATCCAAGATTATCCAAGTGCAACTAACTCTGGGTAAGACCACAATCCATACTGTAAGCTTGCTACAGACCCCCTACCATGCCCCAGGATTCACACATTTCTTGATACACTGGAAAGTATTAGGGTGCAACACAACACACTAATAATGGGCAGTTTCAACTACCCCGCCATTAACTGGGAAAACTACTCATGTACAATCTCTTTTGCTCAACATTTTCTGGAATTCATAAATTTCAACGCCTTGGATCAATGTATTCACACCCACATCATGGGCAGCAATATCCTAGACCTGGTCATTACCAACATGGGCAACCAGTGTTACACACCAGAGGTCAATTCCTCATTGGTGAGATACGACCACAAGCTAATCGCCCTATACATCCACATCCCGCCCCACCCCCATTTAGGGAAACCATAATAATATAACCCTTATGGACTTTAAATAAAATTCTGGAGAAATATGAACTCATGTGGCAATTAAAGCTGAACTATTATGAAGCCTGGACTAAACTACTACTGTTCAATTAAAAGTGGACTAGAACTTAGAAAATTGACACATTGTTTACATGACTAATTGTATTTTATTTTATTCTACCAGTTGGCTTCAAATACCATGTTAAATAAGTTGTAATTTAAGTGTATATTTTGTTTCCCTCATCATACATACATTTTTTCTTATTTTTTTTTCTTGCCAAATGAACTAAGGTTGCTATATTTCCAGCCATGTAGTATATTGTATTGGATAAAATCACAGACTTAATAATCTACTTAATACTCTAGTTAAATAAGAGGTACCACATCACTATAAATTTAATTTAGAGTACATATGGGTTACATTATTATGACAGCTACTAAGTAGGGCAGGACCAGCTCGAATGTCACACTGATGGGGGAAGAGATGTGAATTTAACATGTATACCAATAACACTGTTTTACAGCACAATAAACCACTCCCATGCCTGATAAAAAGTATATATATATATATATATATATATATATATATATATATATACACACTTACAAAGCTTGCGAGAAAATGACTCTATTTTTGTTTTACTTTGATCGCTTGTCTGTGTACTTAAAGGATTTTCGACTGGAAACTGACTGCCTGCCTTGCTTGGATTACTTTCGAATACTTAGTAATGCTGTACAATTATATATTTTCTATTATTTTTTGTTTTGTTTTGACTTAAGAGTTTAAGTTCGCTACTTCTACTACTACTGTTTGATCTGATTAATATACAGTGACTAACTAGAGATTGACTGAAAATCTTCCACACTGAAAATCTTCAACACAGAGAAGTTTCTTACACTGTTTTAAAATCATAGTTCAGCACATCATAAGAACCATAGCCTAATGGGCCCATTTCCAGAGTCTAAAATGTCTGACAACCACTTTTTGAAAAGGTTTTGATGTGAGGAATGGGTTAGCTGTTAAAGCCCACACTGACTGGCCACTGGGTTACGGGTTGACTGGTGAGCACACCCACATCTCTTTTCAGAAAATACTTCTTTGCGTATAACTTTCCTGGACAGCTAACATAACATACCTTTTAGGGAATAAGGTGGCAGTAAATGTACATGTTGGACTGTAAATCAGTTGGCGATTCCAGCTTCACAGGTGTTCTGTATTCAGATGTCTACTAAAACCTACAAACATACTCTAGCCCCGGGATTCATGAACCTTGCGCCAGGCGCCAGCATAGCGTCGGCGTTATAACGCCAAATATGGCTGCTGACCGATTCAGGTATGAATGAATTCCACGTGCACTACCGGCGTGCGCCGGACCGCCTCGCCTCGTGTGGTATGCAAACACACTGGCCAATGGCGGTATTGCACCATGCAAATGAAGGCAAATAGCGATCCACGAGAAGTGGCGCGCAAGTATGAATGTGTGAGAGGCATGCAATGTAAACCTGAAAAAAAACGGTTTACATTTACCCAAACATGACCGAGGATAACGGAAGGCTGTCAAAGTCAGGTATCATACAGGTGC